>NC_092416.1:157010500-157313531 GCF_040894005.1 Engystomops pustulosus | reverse complement strand
GTGAATGTTTAATTATTTCGGCCAAAATGAATCTATTGTCCACATAAATTACAATGTATAGATGGCACCTCCATTTTGTTTTAATCCCTATAAAACACCTAAGCGGTTAACAATCTTCTTACAAGTGTCCGTGTATAATGCACTGTGCCGCGATTCACTAAGATCGTGCGCCCGATATCCTGCATGTATCGCTTCCCCGCTCAGGTCCGCCGGAGTTCACCTTCTTCTTCCTGGTGGATGTAAGTGCTTGATCTTGCGGCACAATTTGAAAATTAAATCCTGCGCTCAGTCGATCGGACGAAAGCCAGCCCCCCCCCCCCCTGATTTCTGTCGCATGAAAGCCAGAGCAGCTGCACCACAATCTGATCACGTGCGATACAATCCCCAGTTAAATACCTGTCACGGCAGCACAAATCCAAAAACTTCGGAAAACTTGGCAAAAGTGCGATTCGCAGACCGGTCGTAAATAAGCCCTAATGTGTGACGAGAAAACAATCTCAAAATCCCTTGGATGTGTTAAAATGTTCCAAATGTATAACCACTATAGATTTTAAATATGGGGCTGTGTCCTTGAGGCCAAAATAGGAGTCACCAGGGGTTAAACGCTTAGTTGCCTTTCCCTTCGTCTAAATAAACATTCCCCCATCCTTACAGTCTCTAGATGAATCAAGTGGATTATTTTGTCAGGTCTATATGGAGTTACACCAAAACCTCCTCTCCAGCTCTCTGCAGAAAAAAAAACAGGACAAAAAAGGATTTTGTGTAATAAAATTATAACTTGGTTTACAATTAACTATTGATTTTTTTAAATTGAAAAAAGGCCTTTATAAGTTTACTTATTAGTTACTTATGCTCTAAATGATTTTTTTTATGCTTTCAACATTTTTAACAATTTAACATTTTTCTTTTACCATCACAACCTTCACATGATATTTTGTGTTTGCTTCGTACCACTATAGTCCAGGTAGGATTGTAAGTCCCCGCTCTCTCTTCCAGGATCGCTTAGAGCACCTCCGTAGACAGTGTGGTCCTCATATGGCGGCAGTGGCGCGGGATTCAGTAGAAGGCATATGTAGCAAGATCTACCATTTCTCTCAAGATTATGTAAAGAGGATCCGTGAGAAGCATTTGGCTCTACTACGTGATGCTAATATTCCAGGTGAGGAGCGCGACACATTACTGTAAGACCGGCATTTAAAGGAAATCTACCATTTGCTTTATGCATAAAGAAACAATGTCAATTCTGTAGCTACACTGATGCAGAAACATGGCTACCCCGCACTTCTGCTCACCCTAATTATGCACTGCTTCAGCCTTGTCCTGCCCAGCATAAGCCTAAAATAGAGATGATCGGTGCAATTTCCATCAGCTCCATAGAAATTTATGGAGCAGACCGGTCATGAGCATCCGTCTGTTCCATTAGTCTGACGGAGCGACGAGGGGGTCTGACGGATGTAGGAGGGACCCCATCCGACCCCTCATTTTCGTGATCTGTGGAGCTCTCATCACTGAGACCCCCGGTGATAGGGTCTTACTTTTGTTAGTGGAAAAACCCCTTTAAAATATAGTAGCCAGTTACCCTTACTCCATCCATCCTCTATGCTGCAGAGCACCAGGCTAAAAGGGGTAGAGAGATCCACAGGCTTTTTTGTATATTTTGTTACTTGCTATGATGAGACAACCCCTTCATTGTCATGTACCAGTATCTAACAAAAATGAACCTGCTTCCTGAACATACCTGCAGGTTATAAAGTCAGATTTTGTTGTGGATTATTCCCCAGCTAAGTGGAGTAGTGAGGGGTTTGCACTTTACCATGGGCTAATCCATGTGTGGTCACCAGCTCTCCGCAGTATAGTAAAGATGTTGATAATAGTATACAGAGGTATATATTTTACAATTGGTCACGGACTAGGCGGATCTCCATATCCCCCAAAAAACGCATCTGTGAACAGTGTCTCCGCACCCATTCTGCTTTATTACATGACGTCACAGGTTATTTTAAATCTGCCCAGCGGCTTTGAAAATTTCCCGTTAATTGGGTTATCTTCTAGACCGCAGCATTCAGATGTGTACTGCGGCCTCTTTACTTCTCTCTTCTTCTTGTCTTAATGAAAGGTGATCCATATTGAAATCCTGGATAACCATTTTAAAAAGAATTCTAGATGGATTTCCCTAGGATTTCCAAGCAAAAGATGTTTTATGGTGATCTAGAATTTAGCAATTTCTAAAGCGTTACAGCATATGATGGCGCTGTATAGGTAAAGATTATTATTGTTAATTTTGCGATGTGCAGATGACTTTTTCCGATTGGAGGAGGAGCTCATTACGTAATGAAAGCCACACTGTTATAGGCTGGGTCAGAAAACCCTCAGCTTATTTTTTACAGAAAATAGAATATAAACATGAATGGGCTACCACTGTAATTGTTCTGACCAATAAAATAAAGATATATGGAATATATGGATATGTGGAATATCTGCAGTTTTTGTATGCCTAAATTCACATCCCTTGTGTATAGACAAAAATACAAATTGATGTCAGGAAGATCAGACACGTGAGTAAGCAGAGAGAGGTCACGCTGAACATATAGTGACAAATTGCAGATAAGACGCTATCAAATCCAATAATCCCGTTACATAACACTGGCTGCATCTGCCACATACACTCAGGATAAGACAGAGTCGCTCAGCAGACTCAGGAACTGCAATTTTAGCTCTTTAATAATCGGTGGAGTGTAAATACTCCCACCGGTGACTGATTCACCTGTGCCCACCCTATAAATCTCCATTACGCTGCATTAGGTGCTGTCAGTAAAGTGCTCTGCCTGCGCGCCTCTGCTTCTGACATCCATATATCCCACTTAGGTTTCCCCCGCTCTACACTAGAGGAATCTTTGGCCTACATACAACTGTCTGCATGGACAGATTAAGGCGTACAATGTAAGAAATGATCGTTATTGTGTAAAGCAAAACCTTTCTCTTACATAGACTTGGGGATTATAGCTATTATGCCAAGACTGGATCATAGATCATTCCATCCGTGTGTATATCCATAGCTTGTCTGCAAGAACGGAGGACAAAGTAGCTGTATGTAGATTGCAGGTGTTTACGGGACTGTGATATTGATGGCCTATACCAGAAACAAGAAATCTTCAGCCGTCAGTGTTGTGAAACTACTACTCCCATTTGTGGCACTTGTGAGCTCAAGTTTACATGCAAGGATGACTTCTGGAAGGGAGGCAAAACACAGGATCTCTGTTTTGTTTATATGTGGGATCCAAGTTTTGGGGGGGATTGACAGGTTGAGTCTGCGATGCCAGACTGAACCATGGTTTGTGTACTATGAGCCCTGGGACCAGAAACAGATTTAGATTTTCCTCAAGAAGTAGGAGTGTTGCGAATTCTATTTCAGGCACGTAAATTGTTAGCGCTACATTGACTCTACTTCCCCTGCCCTGAGGGAGTTGACAACTAGAATCAATAACATTTTGAAGATGCAACGTGGCATCTATACCAAGCGGATACCGAGCAAATCTGGGATCCATGGTAAGATGTCCCGGGCCTTCCATCTAATCCACTTCCTATGGACTGTATTAGGCACCAAAGAAATGCTGGAATGCATAATCAAAAAACTGGAAAAGTTATGGATTTATATATGTATATATATATATACTGTATATGTGTATATATAATGTTCACAGAAAGTATTCGATTTAAAAAAGAAAAGTATTTGGCAGATTTACTAACAAGATATTAACATTTGTATGGCAGAGTCAGCTCCAGTTGCACCGTCTCCAGATAAAAGAGTTTTCTGCCACCCGGTCCGGCTGACGACGCCAGCATTGCCTGGCCAGGGGGGTGTGGATGTCCAGCAAGATGGCAGCTTGGTGTGTGTGCGCTACAAAGGGGAGTCTGTAAGGATCAACCAGAGTTACTTCAGCAAGTTGGTGAGTGCACGCTTTTTTTCTGGGTTCTGCCGAGTATTTTCTTTCTAGGTCTTGCAAAACAATAACTTGAGGGGTTTTTTTTTATTTGTTTTTTTTTTTTTTGCAGTTTCAGCTTTATCGTCTCAGTTCCACAGATGATCCAGGGTCTGAAAAGTTCTTGCCTCGCGTGTGGTGTCTTTTGAGGAGGTATCAGGTATGAAAATTTTGGTTTAGTTCTCTTTGTTTTAACTTCATTGAATAATTGTAAATAACAGATACCCGCCTGTCCATGTTCCCCAGCAGCTCTCCTCTTGTCTTGTTCTGCTGCAGCAGTGGAACAGTGATGGTAAAGAGATATATCAGAGGTCCAGGCATGGGGGGACAGAGTCAGTAACGGATGGGGCAGATCCAAAAGGTGTCAGTGTGCCAGCGCAATCTTCAGCAGGAGACCGGCTGTCCCATACAGCCTGGACCCTGCTGCGTCTGCCCGGTAGTTTAACTCCTTACCTGCCGCAATCAAGTATGAATGCGGCAGCTAAGGAGAGAGACAGAGGGAACACACCAAAATGGTTGGCTCCCCACCGCAATTGTGGGGTGCTGCAAAAAAACAAGCCCTCATATCATCCCTCATATTTAAAAATGTCTTTTGGATTTTGAGCAGGAAAAAAACGTAACAAAAGGTCCTTGTCATGAAGGCCACTTTAGGCTGTGTGCTTAAGGGGTTAATGAAAGAGGAATGATATCAGTTCTGTTTTGTATTATGCAGGTGATGTTTGGAACAGCACAGTATGAAGGCTCAGGACTGCAGGGGGCGCTGCCAGTCCAAGTATTTCAAGCTTTGCACAGGATTTTCGGTGTTACTTCTGAATGCTTTGCTTCTCCCTTGAACTGCTATTTCAAGCAGTACTGCTCCGCTTTCCCAGACACAGATGGATATTTTGGCTCCAGGGGGTAAGTGCTCAGATCTCCATCTACACTGCATGATGTATCAATTTTAGTTACTCTATTAATTATTCATCATACTCCCGACTATGACGGAATAATTTGCCGAGACTAATCCAACCTCTCGTCTTATCTGCACGGGGGGGGGGGGATGTCTTTCTAGACATCTTCAGTGACAGAATATGGGCCATGAGGCTTAGAGCTGTGACTGACAACCTAGAAGCCAATTTATGTATTGTCACTGCGGAGCACCAGAGGCTTGATAGAAGTGACAAGACTGCTGCCAGCATGAGTGACTGTTACAGAGGACGTCCTGCCTCTCCGCTTGTATCATATTCCACTTTTTTCCTCCTAGGCCATGTCTCAGTTTTTTTCCAGTCAGTGGTTCTTTTGAGGCAAACCCTCCATTCAGCGAGGAGCTGATGGATGCCATGGTCACACATTTCGAGGTACAAGAAATAAAAACAGTATCACAGCCTGTAATTCTGTGCTGTGGTCATGACTAAGAATAATGTTTTGTTACAGAACCTCCTGGAGAGCTCGGACCAGCCCCTGTCCTTCATTGTGTTCATCCCAGAATGGAGGGACCCGCCGACCCCTGCCCTCACACGCATGGAGGAAAGTCGCTTCAAACGCCACCAGCTTATACTCCCAGCCTACCAGCATGAATATCGAAGCGGCTCTCAGCACGTGTGCAAGAGGTCAGTATTGTATGGATGTGCATTAAAGGGCTTGTCCGTTTTTAGCAACTATTCAATATTGTTTGTGTAAGGCAAAGTTACGCAGTTTTTCAATTTACTTTCTTTATCGATTACTACCTTCTGTAAGTCCATAAATTACTTACCCCACGTATGCACGGAGTACAGAACAAAGCTGTGCCCAAAGTCTTCTAAAAGTATAGGTGCACTTCTGACGTAGTAGGCCTCTCATCAGTTTTGATTTCATACTTTTATTTTTCATGTTTATAGATTATTTTTCTCACCCATTCTGCAATGATAATTGAATCGTCTTCTCTAATCTCTGTAAATTTTCTTACATTTGAATACTTACCATCTCTTTTTTTCGATGTTTCGTTCCATCACAGGGACGAATTGTATTACAAGGCCGTACACAACACCGCCGTACTGTTTCTGCAAAACGAAGCCGGCTTCCAGAAGTGGACTCCAACCCCGGAGCGTGTTCAGGAGCTGTCTGCAGCATACAAACACTCAGGAAGGTTCTCCAACTCCTCTTCCTCCTCCGGAGGCTCTGAAAAAGAGCCCACACGAGAGGAGGGCACCAGCAAGGACAGTGTAAATAACTAGAAGCGTTAGAAGGAAAACTGACATTCCCATTTCTGTGGGCAATACATACCCTAGTCATTAGGGCATGGACTTAATTCTCCATTCACTAGGACGTAATTCTGGTCTCCCCCAGTCTCTGTACTGTAAAGCGTATTGTAAGAATCCATCAGTCCCAGCGGGAATGGTGTTGGACTCCTTTATAGGACATAGAAGCACCACCCCCGGCTGATTGATGCTGAGTGGAGGATGATACCGTTTCTAGGAGATATAGAAATATATTTGTAGGCGATGTCAATAATCCTCTGGGGAGACCGTATAGTTCTGTGTGGACTTCTGGGGGAGAGGAAATGGCTCCGATGTGTAAAGATATATGTGCGTGTGTGTGGGGTGCACTGCTAGTGTGTATGAACTTGTGGATATAAACCTTTTGCCTCTTGTATAGGGGATGTATGTAGCTTTCCCATGTATATAGCTCTACTATGTATCCGCGCTCGGCAGTATCTTCGGTGTTGTTAGGGATTTGCATGTTTTACTCCCCCACCCCAACACCCCCCCACCCACCTCTCACATTATGTGTGTATGTGTAATAATATTTTTTTTTTTCTTCCGGTATTGTGATTGGTGCACGTCGTGCTAATTATTCCTTGTAATTAATTTAATGTCTAAACCTTTTTATTACTTTTATCAAAACAGTAAAAGGTCTATTTTTGATTTTTCGTCTCCGAGTATTAACTAAATGTGCACAAAAATCAGTGACTCATCACTTGTCCTGTCCGAAACACAGGTCACAGGACGTGGCAGCGAGGAAGGTTTCCTCTTGTGATCATTTGCTGTAACAAGTATTACATTAGGTGTAAATGTCAGTATATGGGGCGGCTGCTGCATTCCCCTGCATTGCTTACCACCGCCTGCTGTTCCCTCTGATTTGTCTGCGTTATGTCTGCAGAGCTCTTATGTTTTCTACTTTGTTTACGCTCGCATTTCCTGTAGATTTCTGCTAATGAAAAGTAATGGAGCATTTTTTTTTTCTTAAGAGGTTACGGAATCGCTAAATTTGCAGGAAGGATAATAAAATATATATATATGTTTATAAATATACTCCACTTGTACGCACTGATACCATCTCCTTAAAGGGAACCCGTCATCAGGTTTTTTACATATCTATACGATGACAGCTTCCTGTCACTTACTACACAGAGAACCTAAAGCTATTGGTCCTCATTAAAAAAAAAACTTTTAAAATATCCCCCACCGAGGGGTACAGAGCCGTCCAATTCATAGTCAGCATCAGGAACACTCCTATTACCGTCCTCCTGAATTCTGGAATATTTGGATGACAAAATATCCTGATGCACACATAAGCGCAGTCTTCTCCCAGTATATATGTATGTATATACGTGACGAGAAGAGGAGTCTCACTGCGCATGCGCTGACTCCTGAAGGAGCTCCACATGCAGTGTGCTAGGTACCCGACGTTAAGGGCTGTTTCACACGTGCATATGTGCCGTATGGCAGCGCAATCCCACAGGCTGCACACAGAGCAGAGGACAGGACAGTATATAGAAATATAATGCAAGTTACTGTAGTAACTATTACTATATATTGCAGGGACTGGAATCGTGCTACCATCCGCACGTATACACAGCTTGCACACGCACTGCGCATGTCCCAACCTGAAAGAAGACCCCGCTTATGAGCGCATACACAATATGTCATCAGCAAGGCCGACTACAAGTCTAGAAACGAGAGGAGTGTTCCCAAGAATGATTCTATAATACAGACATCTCCATGAACCCCCCCATGACTCACGCGGCTTCTTAAGCAAGGAGCCAGGGAGATTTTAAAATTTCGTTTTTGAATGAACACGTAAGTTTTGGTTCTATGACTAGTGAGCTCATTAGGTTGATAATCAGAACCTGATGAGGTTCCCTTTAAAGGGAATGTTTATTTTTTTACAAACTAAAAGCAGATGCTAATGAATATTGGTTTTTTCATGTCATGATTGTAGATTTTTTCTATGGATCATTATTAAGGGCTGGCGATTTTGTCTTTGCTGTTAACACCGTATAGAGGGATGTTTTACAGCAACACATGGAGGATAGTTATAAGTTATCTTCCTATGGGACAGTGTGGTGGGCATGCTCTGTGACCTGTGCAAGGGGGTCAGGAGGTGAGTCTACACTCGCCAATGGTGAACTTTGGACCCTGTGTTCTCTATATTTTAAGCATCACTTTTCATCGTAATGTAATGCTCATGAGATAATTGCTCGTCGCTTTATTTCAATGTAGAACCGAAAATGCTTAGAAATCTAATGTTTAACCTAAAACCCGCTTTCTCTGTAGTCGCGCTCCCTTTAAGGTTGTTCTATTGTACAGACAAAATCATATTTTTCTCAGTAATTACTGGTTCACAGCATTACAAGATGATGTATTTTCATACTATTTAGTAAATATTTTTTCACGTAGAAGTGAATGGAGTTTCCAAATCATTTTGGCTCCGCATTGATCAGATAAGGGGATAAGTGTCTGTGGTGGAACATTCCCTTTAATCATTTCATAATTCATCCCATTTCTCTGTGGATTCTATACTTCCATCATAACACTCCTTTCACATTACAGCACCTTATTTCACCCCAATTTATTTCTATAACTGTGTTTGGCAGCATTATATGCAATGTTCGGGTTTCTTTTTTGCTTTTATTTTCAATATATGAGTATATGTGTACCTCATCAGCGCCTCCTGATGTAAAGTGGTATTTCTCATGTGGACGTGTTACACTTTAGTCCAAGTTCACACCAGTGGATGTGATACCTAACCCTTATGTCTCAGTTATGTACAGAGCACAGGAAAGCTATCATACATGTCATGAGAACCCTCATCTCTTGTACCCCCTGCCGTTAGTAAGATATGAAGTTCTGTTCCAAATTCTGATACTTTTCAGGTCAGAGATTGATGTATATCGAGCAAAACGGATAAATATTTCCAGAATGTCATCACTTTTGCGCTCCAAAAGGTTTGCAGTCACTGTATAGCTCCAGCTCCCTCTGCAGTATGGTATGTGACCTTACACGTCTATTGTATAGATAATTTATTATTGTCACCATTCTCTTGAGATTGTACGGATGCGTTTTTATTTTAATGGACAAGAACAAACAATATGGCAGCTACCACTTACTTAAATAAATGAATAAATTGAAGTATCTCTGTCTGCAGCGCTCTCTCTCTCTCTCTCGGCTCTGGTCACTTTCTTTCTGTACATTGTGGTTTTGGACTACACTGAATTTTGTCCTTTTTCTGGCTTTCTAGCAAACTTTGCATAAATCGGAACAGGCAAAGACAAGAAACATGGTAAAAGATCTTAATACAGGAAAATGCTTCTTTCTCCTCTTACCAGGATCTTCATATCCCGTGTCTCTTGCACTACTCACTTTGGGTACATGCACATGTATGTTTTCCTTTGTGTGCTGTCTTTTTTTTTTTTTTTTTTGTGGCGTTTGCCACTGATTCGTGAGGAGGCTGTAGAAAACTTTACGCAGGTCCTATACCTGCCCATGTCCAGCCTGTCGTCGTATTTGTAGTTCATTTGCGACATAACACAATCAGGTGACCCTCGAAAAGTTTGGGACAAGCTAATGATATAATTTGCCAGCCTTCCATTTTTTAGGCAAAAAAAACCGGATGAAGTACGGATGACACTAGGACCTTTTCTTGATGACATACTGCCAAGAAACTGATCACACAATGAAGACACGCGGACCGAAAATACAAGGCACGGATCCATTGTTTGTGGCCTGAGACCAGTGCATGTTCACGTGGACTTAGCCTGCGTTCACACATGGCATTTGAGTTGTGGAATTCAGGAGGGACTAGGTCCAATCGCATATGGGTTTCCAATGAAACGCGTGAGCACTATGTGGTTTGCATGTAGACAAATGCAAAACACCTGGTGCTCGTGACATATGGAAACGCATATGCCAAGCCCCTCTCTGTTACATTCAAATAGCATGTCCTCAATCGCTAAATGTAAACGTGCCTCACTCTATCTGTAAGCTCACTGAGAGAGCAGGTTACAGCTGCTTCCCATAGAAGTCTTTTGGAGAAAGAAGCTGCCAAGAATAAGATGCTCCAGTTATTCAGTAAATATTTAGAAATCTCATGATAGAACTGAATTTAAACCTGTACTGCCCTGCACTGCTGTATAATGTCCTCTATGCTGCTGCAAAATCTCTTCTTCCTTGTATGTGCCTTATAGGCTAGCTAGTCTCCATTCGCTTTTCTTTGCTTTGAATTTGTGAGGGCATCTAAGGGTTTCCTGTCTGTTAGAGGGTAAGAAGATGACATCCGGATCCTCTTTACCCCAATAGTAAACACCCCTAGGGGCTTGGTGGCCCTATACACATTAGATGCCTGTGCGGGCCATGTAATACATCATGTGCGGTAGCGTTGGAGCGGCGGCTTGTGTTTCTGTAGAGTAATAAGGCAGCTGACACCCATCACACCGCGGTTATGTGCAGAATAAGGAATGGCTACGCCGCACGTGTCCAATAGGTGATAGCACAATAGAAATGACAGGGTTCAGCTGACACCGGGCTACGCCGCAGTCAATTAATTATACAAGCCACCGGCGCACACTCCTCATAACCTACCTTCTTCAGGAATCCAATTTCCACTAACCATTTTGTTTTCTATTTTTAGAAGTGATATAAAGTACGGGTCACGGGATGTCAGCCAGGCCCTGGAACGAGCCGCAATGCTCTCTAGCAATAAAAGCATTAATGCTAAAGCAGGATTCACAGGCTGATACTGCACCATCTGGCCCGTGGTGACTTACAATATGTGACGACTAGCAAGAAGAGCCGTGTGCAGCAACTCTAATCCAGCCACCATCGAAATACACGTTATTTTTCACTGCAAATCAGCTCTTTTTGAGGCGGAGGAAACCTGACACTGATGGAGCTTAATCCGGGAATCTGATGCTAAATAAAGCCATATGGTAAGTGTTCATCACTATGCTGCATCTCCTACCACTGGGACAGATCTATATGGTGTCATACAAGTGATCCATAGGCCGGACACAAAGAGTGTTACATAAAGCTGCTCCAAAAATCTCAACCCTGTCGTCACCATCACCCTAATAGTTTTATACAAATCTGCACGACCAACACCACCGAATTATACAGCTAATGTCCAAATAAAGATGTCACATGCAGCCCAATTTTACCCAAATAATATAGACTATACATCATACAAATAATGCCCACTCTTAGTTTAAAGAGCCCCTTCCGCTAGAGGATGAAAATGTCCTTTCTAGAATTCCCTCTTTTATGGGTTATCTCACCCGTTTACCTAAAAACTAAATTTGAAGTCATGTGAAAATGAGCAGAGAAGAGTCATATTTTACCTGAGATGAGTCACGTTAAGAGGCTGCAGGGTAGTGTTACCCCTTATCTTTTGTTCTTTAGAACTAGAAACATGCTTTTAATGTCATATTAAATATACAATCAAATCACATTAGGATTGTGGTTCTGTGATCTAAAGAACTGGAAATATAGACAGCTAAAGAAATGGTGGAAATGAGGGCAGCAGATTCTGATCCAATTCCTGTCTTTTTTTATCTGTATCTCCAGTTCTGTAAATCACAGAACCACAATCCTGATGTGATCTGAAACATGAGATTTGTATATTTAACACCCAAACATTTTTTATCTAGGTACGATAAAGCAGAAAATATAGGGGCCTCTGAAGTGACCCTCCCCCGACAGCCTCTACTTGACTCATATCAGGCAAAATATGACTCTTCTCTGCCCTTTTTCACATAACTTTGGAGGAATTTTTTTTTTAGAAAAACAGAAATTTCACAAAAAGAGGAATTTGTAGAAAACAAATACCTGGGGAAGTTGATAGTCTAACAGGGTAAAAAACTTGGTGTCATATTCAGTTTAACTTTGGCAAATGATATTAATTCCTTAAAAAACATTGTAATAAATCAACATGCTAGCAAAATCTTCACATTTGTAACATATACAATAGATGTTTATTCATTCCTGATCATAAGTGTTGGGGTGTAAACACATCTGCAATCAGGAGACACTCCTTCTCACTGCGCATGTATCACGTTTCTAAATGCAATTCAAATGCAGGATTTGGACGCAGCCTCAGGCTCAAATCTTGTAACAGACAGAGATTACGGGAAACATTATGGTCGTCAACAAACTGAACCCAAAGTGTGTAAACAAGTCAGTGAAAAGTGGTGGAGGAAGTGTCTTGGTTTGGGAAATGTTTCCTGCAGCAGGAGTTGGACCCTCTCATACATTACATGGCAGAGTGTATCAGAACCTTCTTCAACAACGTGTGGTTTCTTCCTTGCGTTCTTCTCTCAATCCGCCAAACATTTCCATGCAGGACAATGTCCCCTGTCACACAGAAAGACAGGTAGAGCAGTTACTTGAAAGAGAAAACAATGAATCAATGAAACGGTCACAGCCCAGAGTCCTGATCTGCACCCAATAGAAAACCTCTGGAAGATCCTTGTGGACAAAGTTATGGCAAAGAAACCCACAACAGTCACAGAACTGTGGAAGAGACTGGAAGAAGAGCGGAACAGAATCCCAGCAGAGCCGCGCAAGACCAGTGATGTCCTGTGGCCGCAGATGACCTGAAGTCATTGACAGCAAAAGCCTGAGCCCCTCCTGGTGACTGGTGGAACCTCCAGAAATGTCATTATAACCTTTCTCTGTCCTACAGTCATTGCTGTTCTCTAATTATGATCATCATGTTTGTGGCAAAATAAAGGTTTTTTATTTTTTGGTCATTTTGTAAAACACTCTTCTAGTGGCATTGAGTAACCCTTACAAAAAATCCATCAAATGTTGATCAATGAAGATTACTTTCTGAAAAAAATCCAGTCTTCATACATTGTTCTCTTATTTTGATCTCCATTGTGTATACATAATAATAATAATAATTCTTTATTTATAAAAGAATTATAGGTTACGCAGCGCTGCACAGAGTTGCCAAATCAGTCCCTGTCCCCAATGGGGCTCACAATCTAATCAACCTACCAGAATGTTTTGGAGTGTGGGAGGAAACCGGAGGACCCGGAGGAAACCCACGCAAACACGGAGAGAACATACATATATAAAACAGATGCTTGGGAACACTACGGGATGTTTATGGGACATGTGGATCCTTTTGTTGTCTTTGTAGGTAAGTCATTACCAGACGATTTTGACAGCCAGTTATTCCCCTCTCCCATTTGTGAATACATGCATGCTCAGCCACTTATGGGGGAAGGTGTTTATAAAGTGTATGATCAGCTTTACACACCCCAGAGGTGATGCGGTTCTACACTTTATTACATGTCATACCTCGGCTTATCTGGGACATAAGATATTGGGTATAATTAGACACTACAGGTATGCCATGTCCCACATGCACTTGTTCCAGTCCCGCCACGGCTTAGTTTAAGGTCTTCCTTTTGACGAAGGATTTCTTTTCCCATTGACAGCACCACTCCGGTGCACTGGTTGTGTGTGGTATTGCGCCTGATCTGCAGTGCAGTGAATGTTGGTGAGTTGCAATACCGGTAGCAGCCCATCGGCAGCGGGGGCGCTGTTTCGGAGCAAAAAAAAAAGGCTTTTCCTCTGATCTCAGATAAAACCTTTAACATGACTTGTAATGTTTACCCTGTCATGCATGTAGTATGAATATTGGGATGTGTCGCACATCCCTGTGATGTAATTGCTCGCTATCTGCGTCCCGTTCTCGGCTGTTTATCTGCAGAACCTCTTAATTTTCGTTTTTTCTCTTTCATCCTGTAAGTAGTTTTCTCTGTAGCCGTGTCATTTGCATTACTACAGATTAGCATAATTTTTTCTCTTCTCACAGACTCCAACGATGTGACCCATTTTCCCACAACTTGCGTCACGGCTCTTGTTTAAATTTTGTAGGTCGCCCCCAGCCCCCTTCTTAGCACTTGAAGCGTGATATACTTTCTACCAGAAGATGGCGCCTCAGCTGATCACGGATTTTCTTGCTCTGCTGATTCCTTCCAGTGAGGACAATCTCAGATTGGTTTGGTGACTACTACACTACACCAGGTTGTACACGGCTCACTGCTTACATATTATTTAGAAAAGTAATAGCTCCCTCCAAGCCCAATTTTATGTTGCAGCCAAGATCCTGATATCCCAAAGATGTCCTGCAATTCATCTTTATAAACTTTTATGACACCCAGATGCAACCAGGGTCAGGGTTGTTCACCTGCAAGGGGTCCTTTCAGAAATATACATCATACCAGTCTGTATGTCTCTTGTACTGAGCGCAATGTTACAGGACTTATCCGACATCTAACAGTGACAAAATAATTATTTCAAATTCCTTCCATGATCATAGAAAACCACATCCAAGTAATGACGAAACATACTCCAGAAAATCTGTCCTTTTCTCTATACTGAAGTCTGCCTGTACAGTCCGTAAAAGGAACCTGTAGTGTTATAGAGCAGGAGGAGCTGAGCAGATTGTACACCGTGTCCTCTCTGCAGGCAGCATGTTATAGAGCAGGAGGAGCTGAGAAGATTGTACATAGTGTCCTATCTGCAGGCAGCATGTTATAGAGCAGGAGGAGCTGAGCAGATTATACATAGTGTCCTATCTGCAGGCAGCATGTTATAGAGCAGGAGGAGCTGAGCAGATTGTACATAGTGTCCTATCTGCAGGCAGAATGTTATAGAGCAGGAGGAGCTGAGCAGATTGTACATAGTGTCCTATCTGCAGGCAGCATGTTATAGAGCAGGAGGAGCTGAGCAGATTGTACATAGTGTCCTATCTGCAGGCAGAATGATATAGAGCAGGAGGAGCTGAGCAGATTGTACATAGTGTCCTATCTGCAGGCAGCATGTTATAGAGCAGGAGGAGCTGAGCATGTCTTATGATAAATGTGGTGCAGTATAATAGTGTCTGGTCTATGGTTAGACATTATTTGTAAATCCTTCCTCTGGTTATGGATTAATCCTCCAGGAGGCTGCAGATACCGGGCAGATACTCATGGAAGGGGATTATTCCTGTACATAACCCTTATCCTCCGGGTGTAGTCCTGTAGATTTGGAGTGAATTACTAAGACGCCGGGTGATGGTGAATGTCGGAAAACTACTGATACCTGCTGCAGCGCCTCCTTTTCAACCCATGGGTAATTAAAATGTCACTTGTGAGAGCTCAGGTGCCGGGCACAGCACACACATAGACAGCTTGCAGAACATAACACACAGCAATGAAATGCACAATAAGTCTCAATGGAAGAGACTAAATTTAGAAAGCTTAGAGAGGCCTTCTGTCTGGGAGCAGGCGCAGGCACTGACAGCCTGTCAATATAAGGCAGATCCCAGGGGGAATATACAATATAACTAATCTGCTTAAATGTTTTACACTGCAGCTACATTATTTAGGGGGGAAAGACATTTCCTTACAAAGAAGAAGCAATTTCTTTGCAGCTTCATATGTAACCACAGCATTGCTGGACAGAATTAGGACATTGCTATTAAAGACATCTATCTACCTATCTAATCTATCCATCATCCAAGCAGGGGTGTAACTACAGTGGTAGCAGCCATAGTGGCCGCTATGGGGCCTGCAGTGTCAGGGGGCCCGGTGTGTGACCTGATACTAAAGAATGGAGGATGTTCACCATTATATACATATTGTACTGCACATTGTACAGAATAATATGTCTATATAACATATATGGGATGTATATATGCTGTATATGAGTGAAGAACTGTACAGTATGTTTATGTAAATAGGTTTATAAATATGTGTGTATGTATATTCAGAAGTTTGCTATGGGGTCCTGCCTCTCCTAGTTACGCCCCTGCATCGCTCCTTTAAGTAATGGTCTCAAGTATTTTCAACATACAATGGGGGACACATTATTGAGCAGTACAGTACTACATGTATAGTGTCTTTACTTATCTGTGTTAGGCTGAACATTGTCCCCCAATGACATCAGTTCCCTATTTTTCTGATATACTGTACAGGTTCCTGAAGACGTTCACACCCGCAGTCTAGTGCTGGTTATATACTGTATATTCATACATAATCTATACCAGAGCCACCCAACCCATGGACTGCATTCCAGACCCGGAAGTCCGGATCACACCGACCTGTGATACATCTATGACTACTATACAGTATACAATACACAATATACAATATGCTCAGGTGTTGTGTGCTGTAGAGCCTGGAAGTAAATAAGAACCGGGATTGGTGAATATACATATTCCCTTTTTATGTTTTGGGTAAAATTATTTTTAGAGATCTGAGCTGGGAGTCAGATTATAGAGCATGAGGAGCAGAGCTGATTGTACATAGTGTACTATCTGCAGGCAGCATGTTATAGAGCTGTAGCAGCTGAGCAGATTATACATAGTGTCCTGTCTGCAGGCAGCATGCTATAGAGCAGGAAGAGATGAACAAATTATACATAGTGTCCTATCTGCAGGCAGCATGTTATAGAGCAGGAAGAGATGAGCAGATTATACATAGTGTACTATCTGCAGGCAGCATGTTATAGAACAGGAGAAGCTGAGCAGATTGTACATAGTGTCCTCTCTGCAGGCAGGCATGTTATAGAGCAGGAGAAGCTGAGCAGATAGTACGTAGTGTCCTATCTGCAGGCAGCATGTTATAGAGCAGGAGGAGCTGAGCAGATAGTACGTAGTGTCCTATCTGCAGGCAGGCATGTTATAGAGCAGTGTTGTGCTGTGAAGCATGGATTCAAAATGCAACTGGGAATGGAGAAGGCTCATTTTCAATTGCTTGCTGTGGAGTATAATCATTTTAAAAAGATTTGGTTTTTAGTGGGGTCTGATTAAATTAATAATCTATCTTGGGGTGCAAGATAGATCCTCCTCCGGGGCCTAGCCTTTCTTCGGTGGCCAGGAGGCAGCTGAGCCCCAGAATACCGGGGTGGCTGGCTGTTGCGGACTATGCACGCTGATGTCACGGTGCTTGGTATGGGGTCTCCAGCAGGTGGTGTGCGCAAGAAATATGGAGGGAGAGGCTGTTGTTCTGGTTCTCTCTGGGGCAACCCCTGAGGAGTATATAGGATTCAATGGGAGATGGATGGAGAAGCCCGTGGTGGTGACACAGCCTTATCCAGGGATCACACAGAGGCAGGTTTTGCAAATCAACTTGCAGTTTTTTATGCAACTTCAAACAGCAGGCAACGGCCAAACAGTAGCAGGAGAATCAGCAGGCTGGAAAGCTGGTAGGAGATAGCTGGTCCGAAGGAAGGATTGCTTCAGGCTGGGATGATAAAGGTGGAGCTGAGTCCGGATGGTGGAGCTGTGCTCTGGGGCTTAGTCTCCTGACTTGCCCAGGGTATCAGGCAGTGGCCTGCGGTACTTCTGCTTCCTTGTAGTGTATCTGGATGGCAGCTCTGCAGGAAGCTGCACACTGGACTTTGCGCTTCTCACACTGCTGACTACAATCCAAGACCATGAGGTCTGGCTCTCTCTTCTGACTGAAACCTCATACTAAGTGCTCCTGCCCACCAGGAGTTTTTATGCTCTCTTGGTCAGGTGGTAGCACCCTCCAACCAGCTTCCAGCTAGCTTCACAATGGTACAAAGGATATCATTGGATAACAACATTTCACATGTTTAACTCTTAAGTTTACCCAGCGTTGTGCAGGCTCACCAGACAAGGAGAGGGCGCTATTCACAACAACCACCTTGCCTTTGCATTGGCAGGGGTGTTGCACATTTATGGGCTTTGGCCAAGGATGTATTCGGGGATGGTTTGGGGTCTGAGATTCAATTCAAAGATGAGGTGATTTATTTTAGGTTTCACAAATCTTTCCTGAGATTGTCTGTGAGTCGGCTGCAGGTGGATGACTTTTCTTCTAGTTATCACCAATCTGTAGTATTTCCACTATGAACTTGTGAACGGGGCCACACGGGTGTTCCTTCTCTAGACACCCAAAGCTTGGATCTGCACCCATCAGACAATAAATCTGTGAATACACTGAGTGTTCGTATACAAGCATCTGAATACTGTGATGTAATGGTGTGACTGCGGGACGCTCTGGCTGCACTTATTACTAGTGGCAGGCAGCATGGGCCGCCGATATCACACATTACTTCACTACAAAGGATTGTCCCGCAGTTATCATCTATATCCCTCTCTATATTACCCTCCGTTAATCCTTCTTCCTAAGCTTATCGCTTCTCAATTTGTCGCCTCATTTATTCTGATTTGAAGGTAACCCATCCATGATACTGGGAGATGCTGACACTGTGCCTTTAAAGAGAGTCTGTCACGCCATTCCCTTCATAGCAATGTCCGTTTGCTGGAAACTGCAAGATATAAAGTTTTGACTCCTTTAACTATATTGCTGCCACTTGAACGGTCCCCTACTTAAGGATACCCGACTTACAGACGACCCCTAGTTACAAACGGACCCCTGGATATTAGTAATTTACTGTACTTTAGCCCTAGGCTACAATAAATAGCTCTAACAGTTATCACATGTGTCTGCAATTAATCTTTATTGTTAATCCTGGTTCTTATTAAAACCCAACGTTTTTCAAATCCAATTGTCACAGAAACCAAAAAAATTAGTCCCGAGTTACAATTATAAGATATACAGTTCCGACTTACATAGAAATTCAACTTAACAATAATCCTACAGAACCTATCTTGTATGTAACCCAGGGACTGCCTGTACTACTCCTAAGGGAAATGTACCATCAAATCAAGCATGACAAACCAGGGACACTGACTGATACAGATACAGGCACCGTGACTGTGGTCATCTTCTTATATTCCTTCCTTCTAAAATCAACTTTTAAAATTATGATAATGAGCCAGAAGGGCTCTTGGAGGCATTACCAGAGCCCCTCAGTGCCACAGGCCTTTATACTGTCTCCCCTCCCTCTGCCTGATGTAGTAGAAGATCTCCTGCATAGTGTAACAGCCTATGAAACTGTAGCATGGAGGGGCTCTGATAACTTCCCTAGTAGCCCTTCAAGCTCAGTAGCATAATTGTAAAAATTGATTTTCGAAGGAAGGAGAACATGGATAAATATAAGAAGATTACCACAGTCACAGAGACTGGATCTATGAGTAAGTGTCCCTGGTTTATCATGTTGGATGCGTTGTAAAGGGTTAAATCTATGGAGAGATGTTCACTTGTAACATCCCCAAACACCCTTTGTCGTGAGGTGAAACCAATTTCCTCTTCATCTTGTTACTTTGGATCTTAAGATGATGCTCAAATCTCATTGGAAAAAATGGGGCCAAGGAGAGTGGTTCTGGCCAGTGTGACATCACACTAAGGGGCAGAGTTTAACATTAGGTGCTCCCAATACACCATTTTGCTTGGGGGCCCCCATTATGCATCAAACATACCTTGATAATGCTGTAGCTATACTGATGCAGAAATATATCTTGTTTAATCCCTGTGCTGAGTGGTTTTGCTGAAAAAACAATGATAAATTCCTTGGAAAGCTGGATTGCATGCTGCTTGTCGTTTATAAACATATTACAGGGAGCTTCCTGAACTGTCCAGATAGGACTAATCAACCTGAGCTGGATGATTTCTACACAGCAGCTGGGGGATGGTGCAGGGATTGATTACTTCTGCCTGCTAGGCACAACACCGTGTTTAAATTATTCTCTAAACAGTGCAAGAGGAGAAGCGAGAGCCAGGTAAAGGAGCGACAGAGCCTTATTATCCTGAATTTTATCATTGTTTTTTCAGCAAAAGCACTCAGCTCAGGGATTAAACAAGATACGTTTCTGCATCAGTGTAGCTACAATTTTCTCAAGGTATGTTTGCTTCATAATGCATGAAATTAATGGTAGGTTTCCTTTAAAGAGGACTTGTCAGGGTGATTTAGGACACAAAACCTCTGATCAATGATAACATGTAGGTAGTTTAGTGTTTAATTTTTTGCTAGCAGTCACCAGCGTTAACCTATATACTTACCTAGATAGAGTGCAATGAGGCACATCGAAACCATCTCCCCTTAACTACACAGTAATTCGATGAAGTCGGAGCACAAAGGGACTTGCTAAAGGGGGATTTAAGACACTAAACTACCAGTCCATAAGGACCTGTGCGCGGTTTAGAGTCCCAAATCGCCCTGACAGGTTCTCTTTAAAGGAATCTTTTACTATATCCAGTGCGGTGAACGGGGAACACCCCCCCCCCCTCCCCTGTAATGTTTTAGGGGCCTGTTATCAGCACATTTATTTCTATGTTTCTCAGCACTTTCTTTGGCGCACCGCTAGTTAGTCAAATTTTAATTGCAAATGTTCTTGTCTGGAAGCTGTCATCCTGGCTTTTTGTTATTCCCATTATTCAGTTCTTTCCATGTCATGCTTCATCTCCTTGGTTTCTGCGCCGGTGTATGACAGGCTTTGGTGGCAAGAAAAAACATAAATAATCTCCGCTAAGTTAAAAGGACACATTTTGAAGCATAAAACTGGGGCACAATAGGATGTGAGGTTTTCTCCGTGTTCTTCAATGCTTGTTGTCAGGTACACTAAAATCTCACAAAGCCCGATACATCTAAAGACTGAACTCTAGGGAAGTATGAAGCTGGAGGATACAAATGGCCTCAGCAAGCTGTACTATGTGGTCACATTGGCAATGAATGGGTCTCATCAGAGGTGTGGCGGCTTAAAAGAGGAGGGGTTATAGTTGTCTTGCTAAAATTATGGAAAGTAGGTTATTAGCTCATATGAAATAAAATCCCAAAATAGAGCGTTTTTATTTAAACACATGTACAGTCCATCTTGCATTTCGGCTTTGCTAGATTGCCTGGGACAGGTTTCGGCAGTGCCATCTCACTATCATTAGAGAGACTATTTTAAGGCTGAATGTCTAGATAGCAAAATAGTCAAAATAAATAATCACATTGGCCTATACAGCAGTCAGAATAAGGCAATGTTTCCTCCTTTCTATAGTTCTGGTATGTACTTTGCTTTATAGATTTGGACACATTGAGCAGAGTCATCTCATTACTATTAGCAAGTGAATAACAGCACAGCACAGCTGTTGAGGCTGGAAAGATACTGAACTGTATAAATCCCTTTTTATTACCCAAGTATCTGGGGTAAGGGTGTATGCAATCTCTTCTCAGATACTCTAGTACCTATGGCATTTCTGTTTTATTAAAGGGAACCTGTCATCAGAAATTGCCCTCATAAACCACTGGCAGTATGTAAAGCAGCTGAGCAGCTTCCAGATGATGTTTTTGTCGCGACCCAGTGTGGTGGTATCTTCCAGAAAATCAACTTTGAAGTGAGATGTAAATTGGTTTTATGAAGTCAAGGAGGCGGAGAGTTTAACACTGAAGTCAAGCTCTCCCTGCCTTAATATTCTCCCTTGATTGCAATTAATGATCCTGCGTCCAGGGACACTATTGATCAGATCTCCTAAAGTCTGGGACAAGATATCAATCACATGGGAGGAGGTGTTCAAAGGAGGGGGAGCTTGACTTCAATGTTAAACTCTCCTCCTCCTTGACTTTATACATTTAACTTACATCTAACTTTAAAGTAGATTTTCTGGATGCTGCCACCACACTGGGTGATGAAAGAAACAGGATCTGGAAGCTGCTCAACTGCTTGACAACATACTGGGAGTGGTTTATTAGGCCAATTTCTGATGACAGGTTCCCTTTAACTTCCTTTATTGCAGATGTCACCTGTTGTGCAGGAATGATGTGTATGGATGGTTTATCCCTGGAAAGTGTGATTGCAACATAACTTTTAACCTCTTCTTAAACTGTATTGTAGTATAAGGATACTTAGATGCCCTAATGGTGTGGATTAAGCCTGCCATGGGCCCTGGGCTGTATGAATATTACAGCCCCTACTAGACTGGGAATCACTTCCTACATATGGTACTAGAATCAGCTTCTTGGGGAATAGGAGATGTGTCCCTTCTGTCTTCTATTAATCTGCAGTTTTAGGACTGTTGGAGGACATTCAAAGGTCCTGAAATAGCTCTTGTTTACGAGTTTATTGAGGACAGGAACAGATGTACAAGGTTTCCATTGGTGATCGTCCTTCTCAGTATAAAATTTGGTGGGTGGTTTGAGTGGCCATGGGCCCCCTTCAAGGTTTCGGCTCTGGGCTACCACCCAAGCCACTACTGCTCACCATTGATAGCATGTGCCAGCTTTATAAGAGGGCAGTTGTTTTCCTGTTACAAGAACTTTTACCTTAAGTGGATGCCTTTCTATTACATTCACCATCCTGGGATGTGGTATCTACTAGCATACACTCACCAGCCACTTTATTAGGTACACCTGTCCAACTGCTCGTTAGCACTTAATTTCTAATCAGCCAATCACATGGCGGCAACTCAGTGCATTTAGGCATGTAGACATGGTCAAGACAATCTCCTGCAGTTCAAACCGAGCATCAGTATGGGGAAGAAAGGTGATTTGAGTGCCTTTGAACGTGGCATGGTTGTTGGTGCCAGAAGGGCTGGTCTGAGTATTTCAGAAACTGCTGATCTACTGGGATTTTCACACACAACCATCTCTAGGGTTTACAGAGAATGGTCCGAAAAAGAAAAAACATCCAGTGAGCGGCAGTTCTGTGGGCGGAAATGCCTTGTTGATGCCAGAGGTCAGAGGAGAATGGGCAGACTGGTTCGAGCTGATAGAAAGGCAACAGTGACTCAAATCGCCACTCATTACAACCAAGGTAGGCAGAAGAGCATCTCTGAACGCACAGTACGTCGAACTTTGAGGCAGATGGGCTACAGCAGCAGAAGACCACACCGGGTGCCACTCCTTTCAGCTAAGAACAGGGAACTGAGGCTACAATTTGCACAAGCTCATCGAAATTGGACAGTAGAAGATTGGAAAAACGTTGCCTGGTCTGATGAGTCTCGATTTCTGCTGCGACATTCGGATGGTAGGGTCAGAATTTGGCGTCAACAACATGAAAGCATGGATCCATCCTGCCTTGTATCAACGGTTCAGGCTGGTGGTGGTGGTGTCATTGTGTGGGGAATATTTTCTTGGCACTCTTTGGGCCCCTTGGTACCAATTGAGCATCGTTGCAACGCCACAGCCTACCTGAGTATTGTTGCTGACCATGTCCATCCCTTTATGACCACAATGTACCCAACATCTGATGGCTACTTTCAGCAGGATAATGCGCCATGTCATAAAGCTGGAATCATCTCAGACTGGTTTCTTGAACATGACAATGAGGTCACTGTACTCAAATGGCCCCCACAGTCACCAGATCTCAATCCAATAGAGCATCTTTGGGATGTGTTGGAACGGGAGATTCGCATCATGGATGTGCAGCCGACAAATCTGCGGCAACTGTGTGATGCCATCATGTCAATATAGACCAAAATCTCTGAGGAATGCTTCCAGCACCTTGTTGAATCTATTTCACGAAGAATTGAGGCAGTTCTGAAGGCAAAAGGGGGTCCAACCCGTTACTAGCATGGTGTACCTAATAAAGTGGCCGGTGAGTGTATATGTATGTCATGGTGGAGGGAGACCACAGAAGTGCAATCCACTGAATGCCACCGTCTTTCCCCAGGAATATTCCATGGTATGATGACATATCAGGAATAATATAAATTCTTTATGGAATGTCACATATTCACCACTATTCAAAAAAAGCGTCAAACCTATGTGAGGAGCCTTCCTCTGGATCAACACTGTAGGATTTATGGGTTAGACTTACATGTTGTTTTCCATCTTATCTACTAAGATTCATCCACCACATATTCCTGCTGTGCCTCTGTTATCAATATATTATTCTGACTGTAAGAGATATACCAGGGAGTCTTCTGCCCTGTGGATTGGGATGACAGTAAAGCACATTTCTCCAAATGAACCAACTTTCAAAAATAGATGCGAAAATCCTCCAAAATAGAGACATCCAGATGAACCCACAGCTTTACGTAACACTCTATAAGCCAACACCAAGAAACTCCATTGAATTCTTACTTGTAAGTTATTAATAACCACAGTATATAGGACAGAACCCTGAGGTCCTCCACTGACAAATCTCAGCCAGATGGAGGAGTCTCCATTTACAAGGATGCAGCCAAGCCTCTTCTTCATGTACAAACAGCCTCCTCCAAGGTTACTCTACATTATTTACTTAGATACAGCAAGAATTAAATATTGTATGCCCCCTCTACTACTAATGTCTTCTTCTAGAACATTTATACACCGGTGCCATCCCGACCTTAAAAGGGATTTCCAGGCGTAAAATGTGAATGACATGGTGGCTAAACCAGGTCACCTCTACATAGTTTCTATTGAAATTGATATTTGCAGTAATCGGGTTTGACCACTAAACGGAGAATGGAGCTGCCTGGATCTGGTTCCATTCTCTGTTTATTAGCTGCTGAGAACAGAAGGTCTGAGGGGGTGCCGGGTGTTGGACCTTCACCAATCTGAGGACCTATTCTATGAATATGTTATCAATCATTTTGACCTGGAAATACGTTTTAAGGTTGGGATGGCAACTAAACAAACTAGACTAAGGTTAAATATCTACAGCATAGGGGATAAGTATGTCAGAATGCCCTAAGTGAATGGAGAGTTGGTGCACATGTGTGACACGTGGTTCGATCCCGTCTATGGAACTGCCTAAATGGTGATGTCCATCAGTGGTCACACTTCTACCCCAATATTAAAAACAAAACCCTAGACCACACATCCACATATCACAAATTGATCTATTGCCGCTTAGCCACACTAATAAATCTGAACTTAAGGTGCTACTGAATGCACTAAAGGAGAACATTGGGGCACATTTACTAAGGGTCCTTGGACCGAGATTCTGTTGGGTTTTCCTCGAATATTTCCGTTTGGCACCGAATTGCCACAGGTTTTTGGCGCACGCAATCGGATTGTGGCGCATTGGCGCTGGCTTGCACGCGACAAAAATCGGGTTGGGCGTGGCCGTCAGACAACCCGTCGGATTCGGAAAAACCTCGGAATTTAAAAAACGAAATGTGTTGCAAAATCACGCACTCGCTAGCACCAGGAAGAAGAAGGTGAACTCAGGCGGACCTCGGCGCAGCAGCGACACCTGCAGGAAATTGGATGCACGACCTTAAGGAATCGTGCCGGACCCGGATCCCCATCAGACGACGCACCGCTGGATCGCGACAGGACCGGGTAAGTAAAGGTGCCCCCATTGTGAACACTCATGGACCACCCAGGAGACACTTTCCAAGTGCTGTAAAGTATAAGTAAATTCTGATTCTATGATAATGCTGATGTATGGTCTCCTGTCATATTAAGCTCCCTGGACTACACCTACATACATACACTGGTTCTGCGATATCAACCATCCTATAAAGTAGACAATTACTTCATGACATGAGTCTGGAGTCCTATGAAGGGTAATTTTGCACAGTCATCTTATCTGAGCCAATTACCTCCAGTTCATGCTTCTGGTTGCTCTTCCGTTTCTAGATCCTGAAGAACATCTCACTGGACATTTCTGTCACATTGGGACAGGTGTCACAAGTGATTCCTGAGGAAGCTGATGATTCTGTCACCGCATCTGTGGAGAGGAAATCATCTAAGCTCTAGTGGCTTATTAGAGCACACGTGGATCAGCAGACGGTGGCCCCAACCATTGTACTGCCTGAGGTGACAAATCTCCATAAAATTATAATGACCCAATGTTTGACCCATTCATTCTTCTCTCAGTACCACACTTAACTACTTACCTGATAATGACTTCTGACAACTTCACGCACAGTTCTGTTAATTTCTTCTACAACTGGTACTGAATCATTTCATAGTATCATAGTTTATACAGTTGAAAAAAGACACATGTCCATCAAGTTCAACCTAGGAAGGGAAGGGATCAGATGAGGAAGGGATTTAGGGGAAACAATTCTTCGCTCAAGAAAACAATCCAAGAGTATTAAGTGGCGACTTGTTAAGTGGCGATATACTGTCTGTATAAATGGGACCAAAATTTAGAAAGCAATAATGTGGTCCTCGTAAGCATTGGAACAGTGAGGAAGCCGCTGCTTCTTTTTGTACTTTACCCGCCAAACAACTCCTTCAAATCCGTTGTCCCACTATAAATGTTACCCTTCTCTGCAAGATCAAGAAAAATATAATTTTTATATTGAAAGTACTTTTAAAGAAGATTCCCTCTCTAGATATGTATTTTTCATACTGCCCTCTGCTGTTTTTTCACGTCCTTATCATGATGTCCACTCTAAGTGTTTAGCAGTGGTGGACGCACATGCTCAGTAGCTCAGTCCTCTTGCGGATTGGTCGCAGGGGTTGATTTCTGCTATTGTGCAGGAGCCCCAGTGAAAAATGATTGCACTAGTATGAGTCTAGATACTGGATAATTTAGGAGCGTAGTGGGACACGTTTATAACCAGGAACAAGATGTGTATATTATCACTAGCGACCAAATTCTTACTAAATATTATAGGGAACATACAAATCTATAAATATGTAACCAACTATTGGTAATGAGATGCATACACTCAAAAAAAGAAGTTAGAAAAAAATTATACAAGTCCGTAATGACCAAATAAAAGTAGAATGACAGTTAGTTATATAGGGGGATGGTCGCGGCACAAGCTGCTTGGCCACATCAAGCTTCTGCAGCTGAGACAAGTCCTGCTGTTCCTTACGAGGAGAACGGGAAGGACATTGCTCCGTCGTCTGTGAACAGATGGAGAATGTGGCACAGATATATACGACTTGCAGAGAGGATATTATATATTAATATAAATGTGCTCCAGCTGCAATTATTCTTCCCCGTGCATCGTGATTGCTCGTACTATCCGAGGAGAGATGACAAACTCCGCTCTGCTACATCCTCGCACCTACACGGGAGAACCCGGTGCCGCGTAATGGCGTGAAAACCAATTACAGCCTAATAATTGGCTGCAGGTGGTCGGCACTGTAAACCAGAGACATTTCCGGGGATGACAATCTCCCGAGACAAATTTGTCATCCCTTTCTCACATGCTTCATCTCCATTGTCACATCAGTGTCCGCAATCCCACCGGGGTCATCAGGCGGCTCATGGAGATCAATATGTAATACATGTTAGAGGCGCTGGCACGGCCATTCAATTATGTTGTAAGGTTACACAGACTTGTTTCATGCATGAGGGGCTGCAGCAGACAACATACGCTGTGATATATGCAATGGCTTCGAGGCTAACACCCCCACCGGATCCATCAAGTGTTAATGTGTGTTTGGGGTTAACATATAGAGCGGATGATGTGACAAGGCATATGTTTACCTTGTGTAGCCTTACGATATCAGAGTTATAGGAGTGGATAGAAAATATCCCCTTAACTCTCCGTCATGAATATTTCACTATACTGAATGGAAGCGCCAGCAAAAGACAGCTACTTCATAAACACGAAGACGGCGCCCCCCGGGGGCATCTAAAAGCCGACCGTCAGAACACCACAAACAAAGGAAGAGTTTTAAGGAGCAAATGGATATTACGACAGAGGTGGCTGAGGAGGTTGTTCTGGGGAATCTAAGTCTCTTTATTTATTGGTTTTCCTCAGTATCTTAAAATGGGGATTTTTTTGATCCCCTATCTTATATAATAGATTATCGGGGGTCTGACACCTGGCGACCCCCTGTGATCAGCACACGCCAGTGTGTGATGCTTCTGCTTCCCAGACCTGTGATGTAAAATCCATAGGACACATGACCGGTTTGTAGATCAGTCCCATAAAGTTCCAGTACCAAGTCCGGCCACTATACAATGTAGAGCATTGCACATGATAGACTGTGAAGAAGCTATAACATCTGAACAATCTGGTCCTTTCTAATAGCTGATCAGATACTAACCTCTTATCTTAAGGATACATGAATTATGGAAATCCCCTTTAAATTCTTCAGTTCTTTCAATCACATCTGTTGGAAGTTTGTTTAAGATATCTACTACCCTTTCAGTAAAAGGACATTTTTGTTAAACTAATTTCCCATCCTAACGTTTGGTTCTTGTGCTTAGTGACTTATTAGGAGAAGCAGATATCTTATATATACTTTCCACAAGTAGCTTATATATTGGACGAGCTGAGCTGTAATAAGAAAAAGACAATACTGTTTGCAAATGCTCACAGGAACTTTTTGGAGAAATGTCCTGTGGTTGATGAAATTTTAAGGGCAATGGCACCAAATACTACTGAAATGTATGTAGACTTTTGACTTTGCAGAAAGCAATAAGAGTCTTATTATTTTTGCATTTTAAAGGCAAATATAAATAATTAGCTGTAATTCTCGTCATCGCCAGAGATAGTAAAAAACTGCTATTAGCCATAAAGGGTTAATAAGAAATATTTTTGCACATAAAAATCACAAACCAAAGACAGTTTTCCTACTATATCTGCCCCCTTTTACAATGCCTTCCCCTGCTCCTGTAGCTGGGCTGTTTCTCCTGGTGGGGGTGCTATGGTTATTGGAGTCATTAGAAGGTGGCCCTGCAGTAGCCCAAGTGTCCACACGTTAGCCCCCACCCAGGGTTATTTCAGAAATGTGTCCCCTGCTCGGTGGAGGTTTCTGTACACACCCCCAGGAGAGGGGTGCCATAGATGCTAATAGCTCACCCACTCCCACTGCTCCGCCCCTGTGTCGGTCCTCAATGTAACTCTGGTATTCAATTCATAAATTACCACGCCTGGAATAAATAGTCACTGTCGTCTTCTCATCCCATGAAGCAAAAGATTGTAGAAGAGAATTCATGTAGTACTTGCAGATATGACACTGCAGCTCTTAATGTGACTGAAGTATCAAAGATGATATAATGGCAGATTGATACACAATTGCAGCTGGAGTATCTATTGTTATATCATTTCTGATACTCCAGTCACATCCAAAACTGCAATCTTCTATCGACCATTATAACAATCGATAGACAATTGTGGCTCTGAATGTGACTGGAGTATCAGAGATGATAAAATGCCTCTACTAAAATATTGGATAAGCATTGCCATCCCCCTTTACTATATATCCAGCCAACCCCCTTTAGTATATAGCCAGCCCCCTGTACTATATAGCTAATCCTCCCCCTTTAGTATATAGCCAGTCACCTTTAGTATATAGCCAGCCCCCAGTAGTATATAGCCAGCCCTCCCCTTTAGTATATAACCAGCCCCCTTTAGTATATAGCCAGCCCTCTTTAGAATATAGCCAGCCATCCCCCTTTAGTATATAGCTAGCCCCCTGTACTATATAGCCAGCCATCCCCTTTAATATATAGCCAGCCCCCTTTAGTAAATAGCCAGCCATCCCCCTTTAGTATATAGCCAGCTGACGTCATAGCTGTGCAGGGATCTGCTGCTGCCGACGGAAGAAGAGAAGACCTGCGGGGGGTTCCAGAAAGGTGAGTTTTGACTTTATTTTTTTTCTTGACACTAGTATAAGCCGCTTGAGTTTGAGATTTTTTGTTCTAAAAAACTTAGCTTATACTTGAGTATATACAGTAGTTTAAATCATGGACCACTTTGAAGCAAAATAGAAGCTGAGCTGTGATTGGTTACTCTGCAGACTAACTGCCACCAAAGCCAACAGACTATGGCTCCTATAGTTTGGCATTAGGTTACCAAGCCTATTTTAGAAAGTGATGTGTGAAAACGTGGGGCTCAAAACCTAGTCTATGAGGTTCATGGAGTAACAGGATATGTTGGGGTAAAATTTTGTGATTGTAAATGCATACCTTCCAACATTTCTGGAAGAGAAAGAGGGACAAAATGGCGGCATGTGTAGCCACACCCCTAATCACGCCCCAAATTTGCACCAGCAAGCATCATGATTACTGTGTGAGCACTGCAGTTCGGCCGGCAAACATGGAGTCCTTCCATTATATTCCGGATATATCAATATTTAAAATTGTTTGTTATCCTTTTTGCAACACATACAAATTTGAATATAAAGCGATAAAAAGATCATATAGTCCCCAAAATGGTAATAATGTACAACGCGCCGGGGGATCGTGACTGGACCGGATAAGTAAATGTGCCCCAATGTGTCCAAGGAAGCCCTTGGAGATGTAGACACCATATATGGACAGATGGTGGTATCTCCCTGATGCCCTGGTCCCTGCTCTGCGCTAATCCGACACATCTCTCAAAAGGATTCCCTGCTTGATGTCTGTATAAGTCATTCAGTACTATGACTTCTGGCTTTGAAAGTATTTACTATGCGGGACACAGAGCCGGGATAACCCCAACCCCGCAAGACCTGGAGGGAATATCCGGGATAATCTCCCAGCTGCCCTTGACGGTGGGACAGAGGTGAAAAACCGGGACTGTCCCGCCAAATCTGGGACGGTTGGCAGCTATGTAAATGTGATGTTACAGATTCCTTTAGTGGACATACATGCACACATTAAAGAGGGAGATTTATGTGTCTGAGGTAAAACTGTTGTATTTGCCTATGGAAACCAATCAGAGCTCACTTTTCAATTTAAAAACAGCTATGGGGAAATGTGAAAGCTGAGCTCTGATTGGTTTCCATGGGCAACTAGAACAGTTTTACTTCAGACACTTCTCATAAATCTCCCCATTTCTATGTAACTTTGGTTATTCTATTTGACCTAAAACATGAAAGGTTTATTCTGATATGATATCAGATAGTGAGAAGGACATGTTTTTGTGTCTTTCTATATAGTTACTTCTGCTTTCACCTGTAGAGAGATAAGGGGAGATTTATCATCAAGTTTCTGAGGTAAAACTGTTCTGGTTTCTTATGGAAACCAATCACAGCTCAGCTTTAATTTTAGAAACCGCTGTTGAAAAATGAAAGCTGAGCTCTGATTGGTTGCCAATGTGTAATTAGAAGAGTTCTGCTCTAAGAGACTTATGATAAATCTCCCCCATAGACTTTTGTGGCAGCCAACAATGGGTTAAGCATGTTCTTTATGGCACTCACAATGCGCCTTCACCACTGCTCAGCCCACTCACAGCCCCTGCTCCATCTCCTCCACAGCGCAGGCATCACATCAAGTGCGGAGAATCAAATTATTAATAAAAATATCCTCCCACTCTCAAGTCAGAAAAGTGAAGTAGATCAGAAAGAAAAGTTTGTGTAGAAATCTGCTATTCAGCGGCGATGTGCGCAGCGCTGTTCCCTCCTCCTCTGTTTAACATGGAGAATGGTTTCCTCCGATCCTAATTACAGAGTTACTCAATATTTTCCTAAACAGATTTAATAGGACGCCATGGGCGCTAGTAAATAACACTTCATACACGGCTATTACATTACATGGGTTCACGTAGTGTGAATGGCGCCTTAGACCGCTCTTACAGAGATAATGGGGAACATTTACTCAGTCCGTGGTCCGCACTATTTGCGATGTGCGCCTCATTTAGAAGGGCTTTTTGTCGCATGTGATTGGATTTTGGCGCATCGGCGCCGGCTTTCACGCAACACAAATCGGGGGCCGAGCCTTCTGACGATCCGACCGATTCAGACAATGTGCGGGATTTAACATGTAAAATTGTGTCGCAAGCCAAGCACTTACAAGCACCAGGAAGAAGAAGGTGAACTCCGGCGGACCTCAACGGGGAAGCGACACAACAGGATATCAGGCGCACGATCTTAGTGAATCGCACCGGACTTCATCTTCGTCAGACAGTCTGGATCGGGGATCGCGACAGGACCGGGTCAGTAAATATTCCCCAATATATCTACTTGTGGTAATTCCTCTATATATCGTTATACCTGTAGAGCTCACCATATGTTCACTGTACGGAGGAAATGTTATAAGTGAAAGAATCCCTACATTTTTATGGAGTGCCTCCCACTTTATTTCACTTTGTCTACCTGTACTGTTCTACAGGTTATATTAGCCACGTGCTCAAATAGTCATTAACTTTTCAACTAACTTTACAGAAAGGAATAGAACAAGTGACTTCAAGAAACTTTGTAATACATCTTATGAGAGGAAAGTGCTTCCTTCACCGCTTACTTTGCCTCTTATCGTCCTCCCTCCTTCTATCCTAATCTGCTTTTCATTCTAAATGAAGTCTTTCCATCAACAAAACAGAATCTCACTGAGGTGGCAGATTACACCTATGTAAGAGTCTATGGAGAGTGGAGGGGGAGCACTGAGTCACAGCAGCTAGGTCTCCACCAACACAGAGAGGACTGCATAGCAGAAAGCAGAAGGTTATCAGTAAAATATAAAACTGTAACATTCTGTACAAATTAATTTATCATATTCATAAAGAAAAAATAAATATTTAAATATATACTTATTAAAGGGGTTTCCCGTTAAAATATGATCTGCAGATGTGGCACTAGCGACAATCTGCTCAGCTTATCCTGCTCTATAACATGCTGCCTACAGATAAGACACAACATACAATTTGCTCAGCTCCTCCTGCTCTACAACATGCTGCCAGCAGAAAGAACACTATGTACAATCAGCTCTTTCAGCTCTATAACATGCTACCTGCAGATAGGACACTACATACAATCTGCTGAGCCTCCTGCTCTATAACATGCTGCCTGCAGATGGGACACTATGTATAATCTACTCAGCTCCTCCTGCTCTATAACATGCTGCCTGCAGATAGGACACTATTTACAATCTACTGAGCTCATCCTGCTCTATAACATGCTGCCTGGAGATAGGACACTATGTACAATATCCTCAGCTCCTCCTGCTCTATAACACGCTGCCTGCAGATAGGACACTATGTACAATCTGCTCAGCTCCTCCTGCTCTATAACATGCTGCCTGCAGATAGGACACTATGTACAATCTGCTCAGCTTCTCCTGCTCTATGACATCCCTTTAAGATTGCAGATTTTTCATTTCAAAATCCCATAGAAAACAGCAGCTTAAGACTTAGTGAACTGGAAAGATGCCAGAACTTTGTGTTTATGGAGCAGAACGTCTCCTGTAGTTGTGAGCACTCTGACAATGAATGACATAATATCTCTCAGCACTGTGAAGGTTACAGAGCGGCACCAGGCTACCTGTGGGTGTATAGTGGGGTATATAGGTCAGTATATACGTGCTCCCTGCTTTCTGGCCGCAGATACTGCAGTATGATGAGATGGCTGGGTCTCGTCTCTCTGTTTCCATGACTACTGGGCTTATTCCATGTTGGCTTGATACAGAGCGGAGCTGCATCGTTCTACGTAACGCTCTCCGTCCTCCCTCAATACCTATTACTCTCGCTCCAGCCCACTTTTTATCACTGTCTCCTTCTTGCCATTCCAGTCCCACTGTCCCCAATTCCTGACTTCATTTCCCTCCGATTCTCTCCCTCTATGAGAGCGGATTACTGCTGACGACTCAGGAGGTAGGTGGCATCTCCCTCCCTCACCAAAACTAAGCCCCCGCACCATCCTGTGATGTAGGTGGATCAGGGATGAAGAGGAGCGTGTATGAGGTGGATGTGGTGGGAGTTGGTGTCATGCCTCAGGTTCTTGTTTCCTCTTCGAAAAGTCTATCTTAACCTTCGTTGTCCATTGACTTATTAAAGCGACCATCAACCTCATCATCTCTCCGTCCTCATCATCTGCCAGAATAGATTATCACTTTTCTTGTTTATCCCCAGGGCCTGTCCTTCACCACCAGCTTGTGCTGCTTTGTAGTCCTTGCCAACATGACCAGCAGCGATGGGGATTCGATGGAACCACTGCTTGGCCCTCTGGAGCTGGAGTGTAAGATATGTTACAATGGTTTCGATACTAGACAACATCGACCTAAAGTTCTGGGTTGTGACCACCGCATGTGCGCCCGCTGCCTCAAGAAGATGGCTTCCAACTGGCCACAAAGCCCACCGGCTACTATCTGTTGTCCGTTCTGCCGTCAGGAAACTCCACTTCCGGAGGATCTACAACTTCTACCGGATGACAGTGGCCTGCTGTCCAAACTAAGCTGCCATGAATGGATCCATAGACGCGGTTGCACCGTGGCACCGGAGGTGCTTTTGAGTCCTGGAGACTTGTGTCCGAATTCTTCCGAGTGCCTAGTCATCACAATCATGGAGGTCTCAGATGAGGCTCCAGATCCTGGTGAGCAGACTCCAGTGCTAGACATTCTAAGAGTGAAGATATCATCCAGTCTATCGTGGCTTCCCGGATCCTGTGTTCCTCCTCGCTGCTGTCCTTGCAGGCCTGTGCCACGGATCCTGCTAGGCTTCCTGTGCCTCGTGTACATCAGTTCACTGCCACTTGGTGTTTATCTCATGATGACTGGGCATCTACTAGGCATCATCCTGGTCAGTCTAGTGCCCTGCACCCTAATTCTCAGTCTGTTGTGCTATTGTTTCTGCCATGAGCTTGCTGCCTGCCTTTCTGACTGACGCAAACTTGAATCCTGTGCAGCCAACACCGATTGTGTAAAAACTGTGTCACCAGCATCGCGTCACCTCCACTGACAGTGCCAAGCCTATGCCTCTAATACACTTCCATGTGCCAAATCCATGCCCTCTCTCTCCTCCATACGTGTCCTGCATTGGAACCACAACCATCCATGCTGGCGCCTTGAGAATCAGATTCTGCCAATCCACATATCATTCTATGTTTACTAATATGATCAAATTTACTAATATTTTTGGACCACCACAACTTTTTGCATACTGCTACTGTAGAATCCTCCCAAAATATTACTATGATTTGAGTTTTTATATCGTTGCTGCCGAGTGGCATAACAGATAACAAGAATAATGCTACAGAAAACTCTGCAAGAACTTTGATGCAGATTTCACTCTTTGCAATGTGACGGGAATACATTTGCTTCAATTCCCCGATCATAAACATGCAGATTTTGTGGCTGATTTGTCTATATTGTGAAATGTTATCACCCTCACACCCTCCTACTAAATGTAACAGCTTAATGGTCAATTACTTTTTAACAAGGTTATCATAAATTAATAGTTTAGCAGGAGTGCACCATCCATGAGGCGAGCGGAGCCTCTTGCCTCAGGCAACAACAACTGCAGCTATAAAGCAGAACCGTACCTCTAAAGATAGTGTTTCTTCACACCCAGTGTCAGCTCCTGATATACAATGTCTGGTTGAGGAGGAGGGGCGTAATTTTATATCGCTCACCTCAGGCAGCAGAGATTTTAGGTTCCAGTGACTACAAGAAACTTTGTAATGTATCTTATCGGATAAAAATGCTTCCTTCTCTCCTTACTTTGGCTCTTATCATCCTCCATCCTTCCTTGTAATTTCATCCTCCATCCTTCCTCCTAATTTCATCCTCCACCCTTCCTCCTCATATGCTCAGCATCCTGAATTCCGTCTTGCTAGCAACAAGATAGAAGCTGACTGAGGTGTCTCCCTATGGACAGGGTGGGGGAGCAGTAAAATCTCTACCTACCAGCTGAAAGTTTCACTGGAAAGAGACTACAGAAACCTCATGTACACGCTCCGGACAACTGATTCCTGCAAAGTTTTTAAAAAATTTTACGCTTTGACTTAGGACTGACACCACGGGCCTGGTCTAAGACCAAAACTACTAGTAAGACATCACTAGTCAAAGTCCTATACATTAAAAACTTTTTTTAAAGGCCAGACTCACCGTACACAGCCCTTCGTTGACCAGGTTTTTTTTCTTCATAAAACTAAGTGTAAAGTTACAATCTATCGATGAATCCAGCATTTCTACTATCAAAGGCAATAACAAAATAACTCAGAGGACAAACCTGTTACAAAGCAACTTACTTACCCATCATCGTGCATGCAAAGGACGGAGAATAACCGAAGTGTCACTATTACCAATATTTTTGCATAAAGTTAGAGTATACAAAAAGAAAGAGTCTTGTAGTGACCTATCACTATGAGTATATGTGTATATTATATATTATGGTATATTATTCCAGAGAGTGATCATCCAGGATGCGCTAGTGTTTGAGATGTTGATAGGCAAGGGCTATGGCTTCTCATACTTCTATGTATACTGGTATATTTTATTATCCATGCTATCATGTTGCAGATAAAGTGCGTTTATTTTCTATTGTGTGTGAGTATTTCTTATGAAGGGCATCAACATAGCACTTCCCCCCTACCGCTGTGTGATATTACATCGGGCAGAGGAAGTGCTGAGGGAGCACAGTTTAACAGCCTGTGAAGCTAGAGCACGTAGGGACTTTGATAATACGCCCTAAAGTCCCTGCTGGTTCATTAGCATAATTTTAAAAGTTGATTTGAGAAGGAAGAAGGCTAACAAGATTACCACAGTCACAGTGGCTGGATCTATGAGTAAGTGTCCCTGGTTTATCATGATGGATTTTGATGGTAAATTTTCATTTAAAGGGGATTACCAGATTCAAAGCTATGTCTCTGAGGTAGGAAACATGGGAAAAATAAAACAAGATTCTTGCTCTCCGACCCCAGGTTGCTGTGTCGGAAGGGCCTAGAGTGTCCATTGTCACGTGACCACTGCCTAGGCCACCAATTGGTTGCAGCTATTACATGACCCACGTCTCTTCTGCCCCTGTGGGACAAGTAAACAGAGATCAGGGAGCTGTGACATGGAGCAGGAATTTTAAGCAAGGCAATTAGGTTTTTGTGTTACATTTTGGGAATTGTGTCCAACAGGAGCCCCATATTTTACTGTGGTATAATTTTGGTGCATCTTTTAACTGGTTTGGTTCTTCTTCATCCAAAATTTAAGACCTTAAAAATTGATCCCAGCCCATATCTGTAGTTAAAAAAATATTAATATAATAATAGAAAACACATAAGATCTTGAGTAAATTCTCAAAAAGTATCAGCTATTCTCATATAGTGTTGTGCCTTAAGCATCACTGTAGTGCGCCAGAGGGTACAACATGGGTAAAGCAAGAACAGAGCAGGGACTTAATAATGAGAAAAAAACAGTTACGGAAGAAGGAGCAAGTTCTAGAAGGGGACGGTGGAATAAGGAGAATGGGGGATATTTATCATGCGCTCGTGTGTATGATAGCCCCGCCGCTGCAAATTCGCAGCCCAATACATCAAGAGGCTTCTGCCTCTTGATGTATTGGGCTGCCAGCAGCGCAGCGTTTAGAAAAAACCGCAGCCGGCGACTTTTCGCGTATGAAAAGTCGCCGGCAGCAGCGAGTGCACAGGCGCGGGGCGTTACTCGGCCGGCCACCCCCCCCCCCTTCACGCCCCACTGGCGTGAAGGTGGCGGATTGGGAAAAATAATCGCAAAAGCTAGCATTTGCGATTATTTCAGGGCCTCTGCGCCAGTGGCGGTGCGCAGAGGTCCTGATAAATATCCCCCAATGTTTCTGTTTTATGTCCCTGATATATAGGAAAAAGATCATAACACATCCCGCTTTCCTAGCAGTAAAATTCTCCTTCTTCCACCCCTACCCCGGGGACATTCTCCTTCTTCCACCCCTACCCCAAGGACATTCTCCTTCTTCCACCTCTACCCCAAAGACATTCTCCTTCTTCCACCCCTACCCCAGGGACATTCTTCTTCTTCCACCTCTACCCTGGGGACATTCTCCTTCTTCCACCTCTACCCTGGGGACATTCACCTTCTTCCACCGCTACCCTGGGGACATTCACCTTCTTCCACCCCAGGGACATTCTCCTTCTTCCACCTCTACCCCAAGGACATTCTCCTTCTTCCACCCCTACCCCAAGGACATTCTCCTTTTTCCACCCCTACCCCAAGGACATTCTCCTTTTTCCACCCCTACCCCAAGGACATTCTCCTTTTTCCACCCCTACCCCAGGACATTCTCCTTCTTTCACTCCTACCACAGGGACATTCTCCTTCCTCCACCCCTACCCCAGGGACATTGTCCTTCTTCCACCTCTAGCCCAGGGATATTCTCCTTCTTCCACCCCTACCCCAGGGACATTCTCCTTTTTCCACCCCTACCCCAGGGACATTCTCCTTTTTCCACCTCTATGAAGTGTTTGTGCCAGTTTTGTGTTTTGGCTAACCTGTGTCCAACACTTTAGAAAACTGTGTACCTAAAGGGGCGTGTTAATGATTAGTCGGAGTTTGCGACATATGTATTACTTCGATTCGACACAGTGTATCTAAAATCGCCACCAAAGTAAAAGGTGCACTATTCCCGAGCAGCACGTTGCACCAGTACTGAATTACATAGCGTATCCTGCACATTGGTGAAGCAAACTGCACTGAGGCAAATTGCTGAGCTAGCGTCAGTACTGGGCATACCCGGGCAAGTGCTGGGGGGGCAACATAAGCTTGTACATAAGAAATCCATGGGGTTGAGAGGGGCTGTATCTAATGAATCCATAGTGGGTGTTTGGTATGATTTGGTATGATTAAATAGGGAATATTTTAGGGAACAGGAGACTGTTTTAATTTCTGAATTTTTAATGCTGCCACGTAAGTTCAGTGGAAAGGGGCCCACTGAGGCTCTGTCGCCCAGGGGCCTACTGAAACCTGCAGCCGGGCCCTTTTAGATGTGCCATAAGGTTCTGACCAGTGTGAGGCTACGTAAGCTCATTTACTTTCTCCATAAACAACAGATCTCACATATCCAGACTATGTATTGCTGGAAGCCCCCAACACAAAAGAGAAAGGGTGTCCATTTTGGTTAGTGGTCAGTACCAAGGGCGAATGATCAAATGGGCTTGATGGGCAGGCGGCACAAATCTGTATGTGGAAAATAAAAAGGGAGTTAACGGCGGGGGATGTTGAGCAGATCCCAGCCCCAAATCCAAACTTCTAATAAAGTTTGGGGTCAGATCCGCTCAAACCCCCCCCCCCCCTCCACTACATGAAGCATTACATCAGATTTCTGCTTTAAAGTTCCAGATTGAGCAAAGGCGCAGAGGTAGTTACCGTCTGGAGGTCGTCACATTAGCAGGGATGCTATGAATAGATGATATTTGTGCTGAATAGACACTTTATACTCCTCCAGACACTTACCGGCCCCTGGCGTTGAGCTTATATGAGATACCAAGGGCATTGCAAACACGATAAATATATTGAAATATAGTCAGAGCTTAGAACTATATTTAATATTATGTAAAGGAGAAGAGCGGTGGCTGAAATGTGATCTATAAATAAATCCCCTTGAGAATAAGACATCACATTAAGCAGCTCTCGCTGTGCAGGAAACAAAGGTCAGAACATCTCGCTACATTCTGCATAATGGCTTAAGTACATAAAAGTGTTACATGAAGCTCCCTGCAGACCTGATGATATACTGCACGCCGCCATGTCCACAGCCCAGCCACATGGGGGAACGCGCTCTCCTAATAACACTGGTCACAGGGTCCAACTCTAAATCTAGGAATAAAAGAAAAAGTGCAGTTACAGACTTTGTGTACATAGTGTCCTATCTGCAGGAAGCATGTTATAGAGCAGGAGGAGCTGATCAGATTGTACATAGTGTCCTATCTGCAGGAAGCATGTTATAGAGCAGGGGGAGCTGAGCAGATTGTACAGTGTCCTATCTGCAGGCAGCATGTTATAGAGCAGGAGATGCTGAGCAGATTGTACATAGTGTCCTATCTGCAGGCAGCATGATATAGAGCAGGAGGAGCTGAGCAGATTGTACAGTGTCCTATCTGCAGGCAGCATGTTATAGAGCAGGAGATGCTGAGCAGATTGTACATAGTGTCCTCTCTGCAGGCAGCATGTTATAGAGCAGGAGGAGCTGATCAGATTGTATATAGTGTCCTCTCTGCAGGCTGCATGTTACAGAACAGGAGGAGCTGAGCAGATTGTACATAGTGTCCTATCTGCAGGCAGCATGTTATAGAGCAGGAGGAGCTGAGCAGATTGTACAAAGTGTCTTCTCTACAGATGGCGTATTATAGATCAGAAGGAGCTGAGCTGATTGTACATAGTGCTAGCGGGCAGCATGTTATAGAGCAGCTAAGCTGCTAGTTGGTAGCCATCAAATTGGAAATAAAGGTCCTAAAATTTTAGGAGTCAGGCGGTGATTTGTTTTGATTCAATAATAAACGCAGCTTTATTTCCTGTATAGAAGAATATCCGTTCTTTTACAAAAGCAATGAATATAGACGTTACACACAGACTAGATGAGGGTTTGGTAAGTAATAAGTCCCTTTATTACAGTAGTACAGAGGGCACAGGTGTGACCGCTCTCATTCTGGGAATGTAGTTACCTCCATATTACATATATACAGTAATAAGCAGCAGTGGCTATTAGTGGTAGGAGGTGATACAGTGCCATGCAGTGACCGCCATATATCCAATATATCCTTCAATATAATCACTGCTCATACAGAATCCAGCATTACAAGCTATGTGATTTTCATATGGAATATAACCCCCCTCCCTCCCCCTCTGAACAGACTTTGTAATCCAAGGTATGTACATGAGATATTACAGTTTCTGGTCATTATGTATCTTTAAGAAGCTCTTTTTCTCTACAGTATTTTGCAGTCTTTGTGCTACTGGATGAGGACCCTGCTGCTGTGACTCAGTGCCCCCTCCCCTCTCCATAGACCAGCTGTGATTACAGCAGCAGTGTGCTTGTGTCTCTGTCTCCTCTCCTCCAGCTCCATCTCCCCGGGACTCCACTGCGGGAGCGGCGCAAGGTAATGTGAAATAAAGTTTTATAAAGTTCAGAATGCTGACAAAGGCATTCTTTAAAATCTGTATAGCATAGGCTACTGGAACCTGTCACCAGCTGAAAATGACATTCCTGGTAAGAGGTTCCCTTTAATGTTGACCATAAATGTCACACAGCATATTTGGTCTTCCCCTACACCCCTGTATACATAGATGCTTTTGCATACGTTCCATACAGAGACAGGGTAAAAATCATATTGTTCTTTGTCAAATAAGAAATCCCCAAACATATTCAGGATGTTGAAATCCAGCATCCTAATTCTTTTACACCCGAATATCTGCCTTTGGCTACAGATTGGAAGTTCTTTGTTCAATCGATGTTCTAATGTGGCGATTTAGCTTCCTGAACTCCACTGCTGACATTGTCCTGCCCAGGATGCACCAATTTTTACATCTCCCGAGGTTTGCTACCATATTGTAGTATGTCATTACTGGTGGCAATGGTTTGTTTTACTTTTTTATGTTATTTTCTTAATGCACAAGTTACAGATACATCTTGCAACTTTTTGTAAATTCCACCCCCTTGGGTGATGATCGTGTGACATGGAGAACACATTAGAAGGAGAACATACATGAATATGACAGTTATAGATAACGTATGTGCTTATAGTATAAATATTATGTACAGGCAGTCCAAAATAGGTTCTGTAGGTTTGTTCTTAAGTTGCATTTGTATGTAAGTCGGAACTGTATATTTTATAATTGTAACCCCTGACAGAATTTTTGGGGTCTCTGTGACAATTGGATTTTAAAAATGTTGGATTGTCATAAGAACCAGGATTAACAAAAAAGCTTCATTACAGACACCTGTGATAACTGTTATAGCTGTTTATTGTAGCCTAAAGCTAAAGTACAGTAATTTAACAATATCAAGAGGTCCGTTTGTAACTAGGGGTCGTCTGTAAGTCGGGTGTTCTTAAGTAGGGGACTGCCTGTACTGTATTGACCAGGATCAGATGGCTTGTCATTGGCTGCATTATTTGAGGGTATGTGGTACTTACTGTATATTTGGAAATAAATCCAAATACCCAGAATGGCTACAGAAACAGGTTTAACTCAATTAAATATCCAAGATCATTTGTGAGATCTGCCCTACACAAGGCAGGGAAATTGTTAGATGTGTTGACATTTAGGAGGATAGGCGCTACTTCTGACTTGTCTCTTTGAGTAAATACTAGAATTGCTGAATCTTTTGTTAATTTGTCTTCTAATTTCATAAAAAAGTTGACAACAAGATTTTTGTACCAATAAAAAATGACAACCCTCACCCCAAAAAAACAAGCCCTCATCTAGCTCAGATCGCTGGAAAAAAAATAACAGGTTTTGAAACGAAAAACTTTTTACTTGTACAAAGGTAGTAAAAGGTACAAAATGAACAAGGCACAATTATATGGTTTTGAATTATATCGTTTTATGTATAAAGAATTCATACAAATATTTAGCTATTGGAATTTACAGGGTTATTATTAAAGCAAAATTAGGCAGAGGAAATGTGTGAAAAATTAAGTACACCCTTACTGCTCCTATAGGAATTAAGAAGGTAAGTAGTAGCCAGGTGATGCTACTCAAATCAGAAGCAAGTGAGACCACCTCTATAAATGCAGCAGTTTCAGCAGTTTGCTGGTCTGGAGCATTCAGGCATGTAGTAAAGATATCAGGAACGATCTTCGAGAAATGATCAGTGTGTGATGACCATTCGGGTAAAGCTATAAGGTCATTGACTTGAAGTATTAAAAAAAAAAAAAAAAAAGATGACATCCAAGGATATTCACGCTGAGGTCAGACAGTGCAGAGTAAAACTAGCTCTCAGACTCTATAGGCCTCAGTTAGGCCAAGTTCACACCTAGGTTTGCTCATGCCTTGTAAGGACACGTTGTGCCGCCTCCTCCCCTGAATGTGCAGCCAATTACTGAGGTTCAGTTTGTTTCCCCAGTGATTTCACTGTCCTTTTATGGAGAACCTACCTGAGCATAAGCTCAGCGGAGGCCGGGGGCAGATGCAGTACTGCTGCACCCGTCCCCAATGGCCTCCGCTGAGCGTGCACTTTACTCAGCAGCCTACAAAAATGTAGGTTGGTGGATATTTCCATCCTGCTTTTTGCACAGTATATTAAATTTTAAAAAAAACAATGCCTCCTCCTGCCAAAATATGTCTACGATGAGCGGTTATGTAGAGCGGTAGGTTTTTTGGCATATACATAAAAAGTGTTGTGAACTTAACATGGAAGGTTAAAAAAATGACTGAATGAGGGTTTTCTGCTAAAAGAACAGGTCAGAATATTGTATTATTTCATGGATTGTTACCCGTCAGACAATTTGTATTTTCTTTTTAATATATATAATATTTATAAATATTTTTATCATTTCTGTATACAATTATTAAATATATATGCTTATTTTTATATATTTTAAATAGGAGAGGGTGTGATTAGAATTTTTATATATTTTCTGGAATGTTGACATTTCCTCTTATTAATAAGCTTATTATTCTGCATTATATGTACTAAAGCCGGAACTATGTACCTGTCTGATCACCATGTGGTGGGGACCGATTTCCATCTTTGTAAACACCGCTGGTTCGCTCCATGGACTACAAGAAGAAATCTTCAAAGGCGTTCAGGAGTGTTACCCAAAGTATATTAGAGAACAGCAGGGAATTCTATTACATACTGAATAAGGTTTATGTGCCGAAACAGGAAAGTAAGTAGGAAAACAACAGAAGATGATAACACTTGTGAAATGGCTTGTGCTGGAGTGTAAGGATCAATTCACAAGTGGCAGATTGCGCCATTCACCAAAATGAGATTTGCAGGAAACCAAGTACATGCTGCGGAAACAATCCCATTCAGAGGAACGGGCCTCACATACAGCCACATACAGTACAGACCAAAAGTTTGGACACAACTTCTCATTCTAAGAGTTTTCTGTATTTTCAGGACTATAAAAATTGTAGATTCACACTGAAGGCATCAAAACTATGAATTAACACACAATTATAACATAAAACTAGAAAATATGTATTATATTCCAGGTCCTTTTGCTTTGATTACTGCTTTGCATACTCTTGTCATTCTCTTGATGAGCTTCAAGAGGTAGTCACCTGAAAAGGTTTTCACATCACAGGTGCTTTGTCAGGTGTAATAAGTGGGATTTCTTGCCTTATAAATGGGGTTGGGACCATCAGTTGTGTTGTGCAGAAGTCAAAGGGATACACAACTGGTAGTCCTACTCAATAGACTGATTTCTATAATTGCTAGAAAAAAAGAGTCACCTCTGCGCTGTGGAGGATAAGTTAATCCGAGTCACCAGAAATCACAGGTTTACCAGCAGCTCAGATTAGAGACCAGGTCATTGCCACACCAGAGTTCTAGCAGCAGACACATCTCTACAACAACTGGTAAGAGGAGACTGTGTACAACAGCCTTCATAGTAAAATAGCTGCTAGGAAACCACTGCTAAGTACAGGCAACAAGCACAAGAGAACACAAGGAATGGACATTAGACCAGTGGAAATCTGGGCTTTGATCTGATGAGTACAGATTTGAGATCTTTGGTTCCAACCACCCTGTCTTTGTGCAACGCAGAAAAGGTGAATGGAGGGACTCCCATGCCTGGTTCCCACAGTGAAGCATGGAGGAGGAGGTGTGATGGTGTGGGGGGCTTTTCTGGTGACTCTGTTGGTAAATGTATACTGAACCAGCCTGGTTACCGCAGCATCTTGTAGGGGCTGCTATTCCATCCAATTTGCGTTGAGTTGGACTATCATTTATTTTTCAACAGGACAATGACCACAAACTCACTTCCAGGCTGTGTAAGGCCTATTTGACCAAGAAGGAGAATGATGGGGGGGGGGCTACGCCAGATGACCTCACCTCCACAGTTACCAGATCGGAAACCCAATCAATGGGTTTGGGGTGAGCTGGACCGCAGAGTGAAGGCAAAAGGCCCAACAAGTGCTGAGCATCTCTAGGAACTTCTTCAAGATTGTAGGAAGACCATTTCAGGTGACTACCTCTTGAAGCTCATCAAGAAAATGCCAAGAGTGTGCAAAGCAGCAATCAAAGCAAAAAGTGGCTACTTTGAAGAACTCAGTTGTTTAGAATTTTTTGTTAAGTATATAATTCCACATGTGTTCATTCATAGTTTTGATGCCTTCAGTGTGAATGTACAATTTTTATAGTCATGAAAATACAGAAAATTCTTAGAATGAGGAGGTGTGTCCAAACTTTTGGTCCTGTATAGGGTACTGTATATGTCTATGGTATATTCTCCAATTAAAGTCACCCTATTGTATTTGATATGATACAATAAATGTATTATGGAACAGTCATTGTGGCATTTTCCTAATGGCTGTTTTTATGGCTTTCATTGTGTGCCCCTAATGCCCTCTTTAACTTTGGGTCATTACAATCACGGGGGTGCATAATTTATATAGGTTCGGTTATGTTTTAATACATTAGATAAAAAAAATAAAATTTTTTTTTGTATTCCCACACTCTGGAACCCTATTCACATTCTTTTGGAAGCCAAAAAAAAGTATTTGATTCTCGCCGATTCTGCGACGCCTAAGCGCCTCAACTGTTGAGATGTCATGGTCATAGCTGACCCTGGCATCTAAGGGCTTAACAGCCGGTATATGCTACAGGAGAGATTACTGTGAAGGAGAGGGCACAGAGGGGGCAGGGGAGGATGATCAGTCACACGTATACACCACCTACCTCTATAAGGACCTTGTGATGCAAATAATTACGAGCCTTCTGGAACGCAGGGAATTTAGGCCTTTCAAGTTCTGGTGATTATTATTAATTTGTAAAGCACCATTAATTCCATGGTGCTGATGTGATGATAAGTCTATGTACACATACATAGATCTACGTTGTTCCATATATTGAGTGGGTGTGTTTCTAGGGCACTGCCTAGAGCCAAACTTTAGCCACAAACATTAAAAGGAGTTTTGCACTTTCAGCAAACAATTCATATTGTTTGTGTAGTGAAAAGTTATACAATCTACTTTCTGTATCAATTCCTCTACATTTTCTAGATTTCTTGCTGTCACCTCTTGGAAGTTTCAATGTCCCCATTGATCCCTGGTCACGTGATGTCACACAGGTGCACACCTTGTTATATACCTGGTCATGTGATGTCACACAGGTGCACAGCTCGTTATGTATCTCGGGTCATGTGATGTCAGAATTGCACACCTTGTTATATACCTGGTCATGTGATATCACACAGGTGCACAGCTCCTTATATCACAGAAAGTAATCAGAGCTGTGTGTTAAAACAAGCAGTGCACCTGAGTGACATCACACACTCAGGGATATAACAAGCCTTGCACCTGTGTGACATGACACGACCAGGGATATAAGTAGCCATGCAATTGTGTGACATGACATGACAAGGATATAACGAGTTGTGCACCTGTGTGACATCACATGACCAGGGATATAACAAGCTGTGCACCTGTGTAACATCACATGACCAGAGACATATTTCTATGCACAGAAAGTAAAGAAGGAAGCAGAGATCTGGAAAACTGTGAATAATTGATACAGAAAGTATAATGGAAAATTGTACAACTTTTTATTACACAAACAATATCAATCATTTGCTGAAAGTGGACATCCCCGTTAATTGTTTGTATATTCTAATGCACAATTGCCCCAAAGTATACCAAGCTCATGGGTGACAGTGCAAAATCACCCAACAACCAAAGTTTTAAAGGGGTTGCTCATGTGAAAGGAGCTGCGGCAGTCACATCACTGACCCGCTACCTTCCCATTTCCAACACTGTCCCCCTGGGCTCTACTTTCTGCCAATCCCTGACAACCCTGGTGACCCGCCTCTGCCAATGATTGGCTACCCAGTAGGGACCCAGTTAGGAACCGGGCAGGAGTCAAGTGAGGTGCCTGCTGCTTATTTTCCCTCAGCAAAGATCCAGCGCAAAGTTTTGATTTCTGTAATTTTCTATGGACTTTTTCTGTAATTAAAATAAGATTGTAGACTGCTAACGGGAAGGTTTTATATGAAATATTTCTTATATATATCCAGGTGCTTGTATCTAGAAGGAACAGAGTGTGCGGCTCCAAAAACCTTTCGTATGGTCAGTCGCATTGTTTCACTTGGAAGTTTTGGCCTTGCTACTCATGGTGCTACTTGGCTTACAGTCAGCAGACTAATTTGGTCTGATTGCTGATTGGCTGAACGGCGTCGCCTCTGATGAAGCCGTCCTGCCTCAGGTAGATTTACATGCGGATGAAGGGCGCTGAAGCTTCTGTCAAGCCTCCGCTGACCTCGAAGTGGGATCAGGTGCTGGAAGAAGATTCTCATTTGGCCTCAAACAGAGGAGAACAACAATCTGACAAATCAGCAGCGACGCAGGAAACCAAACAAGACGCAACGGCAGTGCAGGGAGAGGGGGGAGAGAACCCGCACCCCTCCCGTCATGAGAGGAAACATAGCAGGGTGGAGGTCAGCTTCAATGGCTAATGTGTAGCCAGATGCCATGGACAAGTGTTTATTGCAGAGGGAAAAAGGAGGAAGAGGATTACCCGATTTTATGATTATCCTTGTACTCGGGGGATTAAATGCCAAAATCTGCCCTAATCCCTTTAATCTGATAAGAGGAGAGGGAGTAAAATCACAGATCAGACACCAGTTCCTGCACCGGAAGAGGTGAAAGTGTAGTGTAACGCTGATCCAGAAGGTTCTGATCATTGCTCAGGACCAGATCCGTCTTCATGTTGGCTCCAGAAGAAGGAAATAAATGTCTGCATGAGTGACGAGCGATCCTGGGGCAGCCACGAGGGCTCCATACCCACAGAGCCGGGCTAACACCTGCTGGCGCACCCGGGGGGCCAAGGAGTGAAGGACACCGGATAGCAAAACACTATTTTGTAAGATCCATGTTCTGATCAACATGAAAAATACACTCATTCATCAACCTCACAGGGTCTGTCGGGGATCTACAAGGCTATGTCTGTATAACGGCACAGGGTATAACTGCGTACACCGATGACATCAAAGAAGGACGAATCATGGAGTGTGGCGCTATACAGTATCCCCCGCTGTAGGGTCTGACGGTATTCAGTTACATGATACGATATTCCCCCCCAGCGTTAGGGTCTGACGGTATCCAGTCACATGATACTGTATCCCCTGCTGTAGGGTCTGATGGTAATCAGTCACATGACATGGTATCCCCCGCTGTAGGGTCTGATGGTAATCAGTCACATGACATGGTATCCCCCGCTGTAGGGTCTGATGGTAATCAGTCACATGATACGGTATCCCACGCTGTAGGGTCTGATGGTAATCAGTCACATGACATGGTATCCCCCGCTGCAGGGTCTGATGGTAATCAGTCACATGACATGGTATCCCACGCTGTAGGGTCTGATGGTAATCAGTCACATGATACGGTATCCCACGCTGTAGGGTCTGATGGTAATCAGTCACATGATACGGTATCCCACGCTGCAGGGTCTGATGGTAATCAGTCACATGATACGGTATCCCCCGCTGCAGGGTCTGATGGTAATCAGTCACATGACATGGTATCCCCCGCTGTAGGGTCTGATGGTAATCAGTCACATGATACGGTATCCCACGCTGTAGGGTCTGATGGTAATCAGTCACATGATACGGTATCCCACGCTGCAGGGTCTGATGGTAATCAGTCACATGATACGGTATCCCCCGCTGCAGGGTCTGATGGTAATCAGTCACATGACATGGTATCCCCCGCTGTAGGGTCTGATGGTAATCAGTCACATGATACGGTATCCCCCGCTGCAGGGTCTGATGGTAATCAGTCACATGACACGGTATCCCCCGCTGTAGGGTCTGATGGTAATCAGTCACATGATACAGTATCGCCCGCTGTAGGGTCTGATGGTAATCAGTCACATGACATGGTATCCCCCGCTGTAGGGTCTGATGGTAATCAGTCACATGACATGGTATCCCCCGCTGTAGGGTCTGATGGTAATCAGTCACATGATACGGTATCCCACGCTGTAGGGTCTGATGGTAATCAGTCACATGACATGGTATCCCCCGCTGCAGGGTCTGATGGTAATCAGTCACATGACATGGTATCCCCCGCTGTAGGGTCTGATGGTAATCAGTCACATGATACGGTATCCCACGCTGTAGGGTCTGATGGTAATCAGTCACATGATACGGTATCCCACGCTGCAGGGTCTGATGGTAATCAGTCACATGATACGGTATCCCCCGCTGCAGGGTCTGATGGTAATCAGTCACATGACATGGTATCCCCCGCTGTAGGGTCTGATGGTAATCAGTCACATGATACGGTATCCCCCGCTGCAGGGTCTGATGGTAATCAGTCACATGACACGGTATCCCCCGCTGTAGGGTCTGATGGTAATCAGTCACATGATACAGTATCGCCCGCTGTAGGGTCTGATGGTAATCAGTCACATGATACGGTATCCCACGCTGTAGGGTCTGATGGTAATCAGTCACATGATACAGTATCGCCCGCTGTAGGGTCTGATGGTAATCAGTCACATGATACGGTATCCCACGCTGTAGGGTCTGATGGTAATCAGTCACATGACACGGTATCCCCCGCTGTAGGGTCTGATGGTAATCAGTCACATGACACGGTATCCCCCGCTGTAGGGTCTGATGGTAATCAGTCACATGATACGGTATCCCACGCTGTAGGGTCTGATGGTTTCCAGTCACATGACACGGTATCCCCCGCTGTAGGGTCTGATGGTAATCAGTCACATGATACGGTATCCCCCGCTGTACGTTCAGCCACTATTCCGCCAGGGTGATCACGTCGTACTGTATCTCCTGCTGTAGCGCCGACTCCGTTTCTGCCGTGTACACCGTCTGAGCCATTGCTGCGTCCGCCACAGCTGAGAGACAGGACAATGAGTTATTAAAGTATACACATAATCCGGGTTTAGAAATTCATGCTTCCTACAAGCACCACTAACCTGTGACGGCGGAGTGGGCGGCAGCTTCCAGTTGTTCCTGAGTGAGAAGTTGTTGTGTAGGGGACATGGGCACAAAGTGGATCTGCTGAGAGGGGAAATCCAATAAGTCAATTAACGCTTTGCCCTGAGCCCTCACCGTCCTTGATGAGAAGATACGGCTCAGCGAGCCAGACAAAAGCCATCAGATCACTAATAACATGGATGGGTGCAGGTCTATTGTGAGATGTCAAGTGATAAACAGGACAGTTACCTGGGGGTCTTGGATGAATGGTCCTCCTGGTTCATACTGGATATGTGTGATCTGCCCATCCTGCACCTGGAAAAAAAATTATTAATCAGGTAATGACTAATGGTATAGAGAAAAGAAGACATAGACAGGTTGGTAAAGTGATAGGACGCATGAGTGGATGTTGGGAGGGCGTCCCATCTGAACCACTGATATGCATGTATTTGCATTGAGCTGCACACCAGATACTCATGACCCCAATTTTTCTGCGACCTCATCACACCCTTCTGTTGTGAGGGTGCAGACAAAAAAAAAAAAAGAACTATTTTGCAAAAAAAAAATTTTTGTGCAACTTGACAAAAAGACAAACAGTGATTTGAGCTGTTTTCCACAGCAAAAACAGGGACCTGCTTCTTATTAAAGATTCGGGGACTAGCATTGAACAGACCCGACTACAAAATTTGGGTTCATACTGAACTTTGTGGGTGAGGGTCCTTCAGCCTGACTCCGATCTTCATTAGAAGTTAAAGACTAAGGTCAGGTTTGGCTCAACTGCCTCCTGGCACAGATTGAGGTTTTTGGGGAGAGCGATGACCCAAAATGGCGGCACGCAGGTTAGTGCCAGCGTGTGCTCACACGTGTTTATATGCAACTGATTGCACGTGTTACTGGTCGGGGTCTGGGTTCGATACCCGAATAGGATTTTAAAATTCCGAATTTCAATGTTTCTGCTCATCATCATCTGAGACATTTTGGTTCCAACTGAAATGAGATTGTACTGCAATACCACACATGGCCTGCAGACATAAGTGCCGCTGATTCAATAATAATAAGTGGCGTTAGATGCTGGCCACATGATAGTGATGGTCACAAGTAGGAAATAGTTTCAGAATTTACCTGAATATGGTGACCTTCAGGGAGAACAACATATTCTTGTGGGATCAAGTGAGGGACGCCGTCTTGGGAAATGATGTATTGTACCTAAAGAAAGAGGATAGCAAAAGAATAAGAGATGACGCCACAATGTTCAACTCAGAATCCGTGGACAATTAGATTTTAAAATTAGTGACAGGAACAAATTAAAGCTAAAATAAGATATTTTAAGGAAGTATTCCAGAACTAGTGAATTCTCTGTGTCATTCTCAATTCTCTCAGAGCTGGTGGGTAAAGACGTAGCTGCTTTCACTCTTTTCATACCTACTCCTCCCCATAGACCTCTATGTAATCTCTCTGTCATCTTTGTCCATTCTCATAGCCAGATGGACGATTCAGAGTAAAAGTAATTTTATCAACGAAAAGGGGAGAATTAAAATATAGACTTTCCTTAGATCCCAAAGTTTCAAATATTTCCTTGTACTACACAAGTTGAAAGTTGACAACCACAGGCCACACTGAGGAATACATCAAATGAAGGATAGATGATCTGGTAAAGCGCTGCTCTAGACGTACAGGATTATTCTCAAACCTTCATATGCTGAGAAGACTTTACCTGATTGTCCGCAGTTACCAGCTGCTGTAGGGTCTGTCCATCTGCGGTTGTGATCTCCTGAATGTAAGCCGTATCCTCCTAATGAAGGGAGACCAAGGAAATCATTGTACAGCCACGGGAATAACTGGAGTATATACAGGTATATAGCAAACGCTGCATAGAGTATAAAAGAGGCAGCATATTATAGAGCATGATGCGCTTACTGACCGGGTTGCTCACAGTTTCCTCCTGCGCCAGGAATATGTGCTCCTCATCCAGGCCTGGGACAGATGCAAGCTCTGCAGGAAAAGTGGCACAAGACACTCAAATATTTCAGTATTTACATGTTATTTTAAGATGATTCTTGCTTGTTTTGAGCAATGGTTGTCTAGAATCAGAATCCTATGGACAAGTCTTGCGTCCCTTGTTTATGTCAGATCCCAATGATAAGACAGAGGTTTTGCCCTGTAATGCAATATTTGACTTTTAATACTCGACTGTTGCTATGACAGCCTAGGGTCACACAAAGACCCAAGGCTGTCTCTTTTACCACTATGTATTACAATGTGCAATTTGCACATCATAATGCATGATGCGTAAAATCCCCATAAACTGTAGTATGGCAGTATATGGTAGGATAAATCAGACAACCTAGGGTTAAAGTACCCTGGGGAGTATAACAAAATAGGGAAAAATAAATAAATAAAAATTCAAATCACCCCCTTTCACTAGAACTCATATAAATATAAACAGTAAAAATCCTAAACACATTAGGTTTAGCCGTGTCCCAAAATGTCCGATCTATCAAAATATTATAGTTTTTCCCCATGTTTAACCCCATAAAAGTAAACAGCACCCAAAGTAAAAAATGACACTTTTTTGCCATTTTACAAAATATAAAAAAAGTGATCAAAAGGTTGTACAGTCCTAAAAATGGTAGCATTGAAAATGCCATCAAAAGTCTCAAAAAATGACGCCACCCACAGCTCCGTACACCAAACTATGCAAAAGTTGATAGCACCAAAACCTGGCAAAGAAAATAATTTTTTTCGAACAGGAGGTTTTAATTTTTGTAAATGTGTGAAGACATTATAAAACCTATACAAATTTGGTATCCCTGTAATCGCACTGACCCAAAGAATAAAGTAGACATGTCATTTGGGGGCAAAGAGAAATCTGTAAAATCCAAGCCCACAAGAAAAAGGCACAAATGTGGTTTTTCACCAATTTCCCTGCTTCCCAATACACGGCATGGAATATTAAATACCATCACTATGAAGTGCAATTTGTTACACAGAAAACAAGCCGTTACACAGCTCTGTCCATAGAAAAGTAAAAAATAATTGGGGATATTAGAAGATGGGGAGTGAAAAATGAAATGCAAAAACAAAAAGGGCCTGGTCGTAAAGGGGTTAAAGTGATCAATCTTCCGAAGATCATAGGTCATACACTTTTTTGCCGCCCTCACCTGTTCGCTGCGGCTGCTCTACATTCGCTCCGGTGTGAAGCCTTTCGATATGGAATTTTAGATGACCTTTCCGATTAAATCTGGGAAGAATCCAAAATACTGTAAAGCTATACGTTGTATTCAGACAGTTACTTTACCCGAAACACAGAGTTCCTTTGTGAGACCTAATGTTACGAGGAATATGTAAGCGTGATACATGATACACGAAAGTCACCGGTGAGGACTGTATATCATGTGCCATCAACCAAACACTGGTGTCATAGGGAGAGAAAGGAAAAGGAAGAAGGAATGTGCATAAGTAAACAATGCGGAGAGGACGTTACCTCTGTCCACACAAGTGACATGAATGCGGCCTGTGGTTGGTGTGTGTCATCGCATGTCTGCTCAGATCTTTCTTATTCCTGGAGGCAAAACTACACTGATTGCAGCGGTGCGGCCGCAGATCTGAGTGCAGAGTCATGTGAGTCTAGGAGGGAGAGAGGAAAGTTAAACAAATCCCAGAAAGTCAGCAAGTTACCAGCTGGAAATACAAATGTATCCGGGACAAGGGCCGGACAGCACAGCCCGGAAGTCTTACCCGGACTTCAGCCCAAGTATCGGCAAAGAAATTCCCACAGTCTGGACACTTGAATCCGCTGCCACCTTCAACGTGGGCTCTTTTGTGGCTCTCCATCTCTGCACGTCCCCAGAAGGATGAATTACAAATTTTACAGGAAAATTTCTTTGTTGTAGGCGGAGGTTGATTGGAGGGAACCTGGTAATAAACACGTGTTATCAGGAGACACTGCATGCAGTTTATCCATCCGTATAATATATACTCTATTTATGGACTTTGGACCATAAGATGCAGGTACTTGTGTCTTAAAGTCAGGAGGATTCAACCCTGCCAGACCTCTGTCCTGGAGATGGTATGAAGTGCTGACAAAGCATTTCACCCGATCTCTGGGGGGGCAGAGCCTCTGCACCGCTCAATCCACTATCAGCATCCTGACAAGTATTTCTGCAGATGGCAGTGACTGATCACGTGATTCATCACAGTAAGGTCCTAGAATCCTTTCATGCTGCTGGCCAGGACAGAGCCAAGGGATGGGAGGAAAAGTTTTGGGATTAGAGATACTTGCGATAACAGATGCGTGTGTGAGGATAGATGTAGCAGTGCTGTTTGTGCGAGGGTGGATGTAGCAGAGCTGTGTGTGCGAGGGTGGATGTAGAAGAGCTGTGTGTGCGAGGGCGGATGTAGAAGAGCTGTGTGTGCGAGGGCGGATGTAGAAGAGCTGTGTGTGCGAGGGCGGATGTAGAAGAGCTGTGTGTGCGAGGGCGGATGTAGAAGAGCTGTGTGTGCGAGGGCGGATGTAGAAGAGCTGTGTGTGCGAGGGTAGATGTAGAAGAGCTGTGTGTGCGAGGGTGGATGTAGAAGAGCTGTATGTGCGAGGGTGGATGTAGAAGAGCTGTGTGTGCGAGGGTGGATGTAGAAGAGCTGTGTGTGCGAGGGTGGATGTAGAAGAGCTGTGTGTGCGAGGGTGGATGTAGAAGAGCTGTGTGTGCGAGGATAGATGTAGAAGAGCTCTTTGTGCGAGGATGGATGTAGCAGAGCTGTGTATACAAGGCCGGATGTAGAAGAGCTGTGTATACAAGGCCGGATGTTGCAGAGCTGTGTATACGAGGATGGATGTGGCAGAGCTGTGCATACGAGGACGGATGTAGCAGAGCTGTGCATACGAGGACGGATGTAGCAGAGCTGTGCATACGAGGGCAGATGTGGCAGAGCTGTGCATACGAGGGCGGATGTGGCAGAGCTGTGCATACGAGGGCGGATGTGGCAGAGCTGTGTATAAAAGGGCAGATGTAGCAGAGCTGTGTATACGAGGGCGGATGTAGCAGAGTTGTATCTTAGAGGATGGATGAAGCTGAGCTTTGAGTGTGTATGTATGAGTGAATAGATGTAGCAGCGCTGTGTGGGTATGTATATACAGCATTGTTGTGCTTGAGTGTGTGTGAACGCCAGGAAATATTTAGTTTCAAATACATTTTTCCCTTTTTTTGATGACTAAATTTGGGGTGTGTCTTATAGTCAGAAAATATGGCAAATAAGTTCTGTGGGTGCATTCTTAAAGTGACCTTGCATAGAAGTTGATTTTGTATGTGTAACTCCAGTGTTTCCGTCCCTATAATAACAATTTGGGACTCTCTGTACATAGATATTAACATAGATATAGGTACATTTCTCTCTATATATGCAGATGGACAGATATAAATCTAGATGTATAGATATCTTGGTCTTACTTGTGGTTGTTGTGGCTTGTTCAGTAGCTGTGCCGCAGGCTTGTCCTTCCCACTCTCTGCCAATAGCGTATGAGGAGATCTAGGGGGCGCATCATTATCGCTAACACCACAAGAAATAAAAATGGCGTGTTACCATTACCCCCATCAATGCCATTTTTCTCACTCGATAAATGTACAATCTTTATAGATACCTGCACAATGGGGTCTGCATGTTATCTGCATTGATCAGGCTGTATCCGGCAGTAGTGAACGCTGCATTGATGGTGATCTGCTGGACGGTTCCCTCGTAGCCGGCCTCCTGAATACTCGTCTCTTCATAGCCGGCCTCTTGCACTTCTGTCACTTGTCTCTCATCCATGTGTAGTGTTAGGACCTGAGCCATCTGAGGCTCCTGGGGCGAAGCTTCTACCTCTTCTCCATCAATGCACGGTGCAGATTTTACTACAGCCACCTGCAGATAGAACACATTACAGAGGTCACAATTCCAATAACTCCATATCTTATCCATATACTCGTATGCCCCTGTAGTTCTACTTGCGACTGATGTCCACCTACTTGTAACGCTCCTCCAGGGCCATCTCTTTGGGCGCTCATATTCAATAGTAGATCTAGAGCCGCTTGAGTTGCGAGTTCATCTCCTTCTCCACCTACCAGACAAGGTGTACAATAAGGATAAGTGTTGGAACATTTGATTCCTTTATGATCTTACAATAACCTATGAATATTGCAATATTTTTTAATTTTTGGGGGGTCTCACCTTGTTCATATATGATAGTGGCAGCTTCCAGTGTATTTGGTGCCTGCCCACCATCCTGGTTGGGTTGGTGAAGCATGTGATAGGTAAGCTCTCTGGGTGGATTCTGTAGGAAGATATAGAAATTCAGATTTCAAATGTGTCAATAATATCCTGGGCTTCATGGATGGATTTTGTATCTGCAGTTCACATTTGTTCACACGTTTTTAACTTCTGTAGATCACAGAACCACAAGCCTGACGTGGTCTGCAAGATGAGATTCTCATCTTCAATATGACACCAAAACATATTTCTAGATACTATAGAACCAAAAAATAGGGGTGTCTGAAGTCTCTCCACCTGCAGCCCCTAAACTTTTCTGAGCCTCCTCTCTGCTCAATATCACATGACTTGGGAGGAGATTTTTTTTATAGGTAAACGGGTGATATTTTACATAGAAGTAGGAGTTCTGGAATTCATAACCTATTGGAGGGGGTTAGTAACTTAATAGGGAAAGATCTAGAGACAATTTCCCTTTAAAACGAAGACTAGATATTATGGAATCACCCCGGTCACAATCTTGCACATTACTGACCTCTGAGTCTTGTGTAGGTGGAGGCTGGAGCACCGGCTGCTCATGTTGTTGCTTGAGTTGTTCAATCTGCTGAGGAGAGAAAAATGGTCGCCGTCTACATGGCGCTTCCTCCGGGTGTCGCTGCACCCACTCCTGGAACAGTTGTGCGTGTCGACATTTCACGTGTAGACGCAGGTTCTTCTTGTGTTTGGTGGTGAAGTGGCAATACTCACAGGCAAAAGGCTTCCCAGCTGATAAAATAAATGGAGACTTTTTATGATGCAACCCAAAAATCCTAATCAAACACAGTTTACTCGTTGGCCATATTTACCTGCATGTTTGGTAGCCTGGTGGGTGAGCAGGAAGTCCTGGCGGAAGGTGTGATATTTGCACTGGTTGCATTTAAAGGGCTTGTCATTCATGTGAGTGAGCTGGTGATTCAAGAGCTGCTTTCGGTCCTCGCACATGTACTCACAAAATTCACATTTATACCTGCAAAAGGAAGGATGTTAGGCTCCATTCCACAAATGTATGGGGGGCATATATCCGGTCACAAATTTGCAGCTGGATATGGGGGATATGGGGGGTGTATATTGTAGGGGAGGGGGGGCGTTTGAGTACTCAACGTTCTGAGCCGAGGCCGCAAAAAAGATAGAGCATGCTCTACCTTTGGTCGTAACAACGGCCACATGGCTCTATTTTGTATGGAGAGGGGAGGTGTGAGCAGCCATAGTCGGGTCTGGGGTGTGGAAGAGGTGGCATAAGCGGTGCTCAGCCCAATCACATATGTACACATGTGATCGGTAACCAGCACCCGCTGTTTTAACCAATGCAAAACAGCGGGAGCTGATCACCAATGGCCACGTGTGAAAGTAGCCTAATGCATGTCGCATTATTACTGTAATTTCCTCAATTGGCTATTTAAGCACAGAAAATAATGGCTGTAATAATTTTCTTGTATAAATTTTGTATAAATTAGTGTAACAAGGAATTATTTATTTGTATTACTAAAAAATTTCATACTCTTCAAAATTGGTAAGAGGAGTAATTATTGGTATTATTACCTTTCTGGAAAAATGTTAGTGCGACCGCTTCACACTGCTATGACACTATATTACCTATTGTTGCGTTTTGATCCAATGAAAGTATCAGTATAAAGATGTTAAATTACTATCTATCCATCAAATTCCACAATGTTTTCCAATGTTATAAAATCTCATGGATAGTATGAGACACCCTGACAGGTCCGCCAGGGGGATCTCTGGGTGCCCTCTCTGCATGGCAAAGCTGATGGGTCTTGGCAAACCAGAGCAAGAGACGGGAACATAATAATGATATTACGGTAATAAGTAATACAGGCGGTCCACTATGTAAAAACACCTGACTTACAGACAACCCCTAGTTACAAACAGACCTTTGGATGTTGGTAAATTACTGTACTTTAGCCCTAGGCTACAATAAGCAACTATAACAGTATAAAAGGTGTCTGTAATGAAGCTTTTTTTGTTAATCCTGGTTTTTATGAGATTCCAACATTTCTAAAATCCAATTGTCACAGAGACAAAATAAAATTCAGTTGGGGTTACATTTATAAAATATATGGTTCTGACTTTCATACAAATTGAACAGAATCTATCTTTTACGTAACCCGGGGACTGCCTGTATACGGTATATTTGATAATAAAATAATTTTAAAAAAAAAATAAAAAAAAAAGACACACTACCTACAACTAATCAGACTGTACCAGTAGGCTTCCCCCATCACCTACAAAAGGGTTAACAGATAGCAGGACCAGAAAATCATTAATGAATGTATAATCGTGGGAAGTAATTCCATTTTCCAGTGTTCGGTTAATACACCGGCTCCCATGGGTAAAGAAACAACCGAGCCGGCCCATGGTTATTATAAAAAGCAGTAACAGCGATCTGTGAAATGTAGAATTTACAAAATCAAAATCACAAAAATAATCTGACACGGACAGCAAAAAAAAATAATAATAACAGAGAGATCAATACGATCCAACATTACCGCCACCCACAGCGACTGCACAAACAGCCGCTGAAATCTGGTCAATATGTATTAAGAATAACTGAATCCAAGGTCATGTGCACACCAGGAAAGATTTCTGAAATAATCGGAAAAAATATGCAACCGGGAGACAGAAAATCAATGCATTTAATAAGAGGGAATATTTAGAGGCCGGTCCGATTCATTAGAAAGTAGTTAATGATCCATTTGAAGCATCGGCCACATATCAAAAATCACATTAAATAAGATATAACAAAACATATACAAATCAATAAAAACGTGACCTTGCCGTGTCAGACGCCGCCATGTGGAAAAACTACCATGATAAATAAGAATAAGAATAATAATGAGGGGATCAATAAATTACAGCGAAAAAGTAAAAAGGAAAGCAGATTACTTAATAGTAAAAGAAAAATGGAGGTTGTCCAGGATGGGAAAGAAACATATGAAACATCTACATTAATACTTAGCTCATCCGCTTTGTAGGTACACAAAGGCTCAGCGGTGACATTACATCGACAGCACCCACTGGTTACACCCTGCATTAAGCTGTGGTGGGTGCCGTTCAGCCAGGATCGGAGGTAGGGACGGAGCCAAGTTCAAAAAATAATGCTCAAAATAATGTTGCAAAAAATAATGTTGCACCAAAAAAAAAAAAAGATTCCAAGAGTTTCAGCTTCCATGGATTTGGAATCGATTTGCAGTACAAGCCATTGGCTGCTGTGGGATACTACGATGTCAAGTCAGTATTTCTATACTAACTACTGTGGGACTATCCACAACTTGCGTAACACTACCATCGTTATAGGGGACGTTATCTTGATCAGATCACGACCCCCATAGAAGTCTATGGCACTGGATCACGGTGCAGTAATCACTCTGTCTCACAGCTCCGTGATCGGCCAGGTGGAATGTGGGACATGTCCTATATTTTGCTGTTTAGAGTCTGTGGTTGCTCAGGTTTCTACGGAGAGGGGAGCACATGAAGCCTAATCAAAATACAGGCTTCGGGGAACCCCTGTTATAACGATACACACAGTGGGGCACATCTACCATATTCTGGTGCTCTGTATGTTTCCTCCTTGCACCCAGTCTCATCAGATTTAGCAGGAGGCTACGGCAGGCGACTCTGCTGCGCCGGTAGGGGAGTCTTGCCTGGCACTGCGACCCAGTACAGAATAAAACAATAGCTTGAGCACAACCATGGGGAACAAGCACCTCACGCTGGCCCCATTCAGCCATCTGCAGTGCCCCCTTCACTCCCCTCCAAGCTCACTAGGCGTGGAGGTTGGCTAATAGGCGTAATTCCTGCCCTATCATCTCAAAAAAAGAATATACAGGTCTTAATTGAACCGATTCAGATTCAACCAGAATGTGGTTACATTTTACCCTTTACGCCAGGGTTACAGTTACGGCCTGACGTCTGTCATCATATATGCCTATGCTGCTGTAAGTACAGGTCATGAGGCTCTAGTCGGACCAGGCTTTGCAGATATATTAGACACTAAAGCCATATCACATATATATTAATCTGATTTAGGTTTAAAAGGGAATCTGTCAGCAGACGCAGAGCTGCAGGTGGTGTGAGTGATTGTCCCTGTAGATCTGTGTAACAATACCTTTCTGTGTGTTGTTACTAGTTACAGGACTGTGGTCTGCAGATCCTGCATGGGCTCTGGACAGGTCTTTCAGCCTGAAGAGCTTTCTGCTCCCTGCACTGTGCTGCTCCACAGCCCCTGCCCTCTACTAGGAGGAGGCGCTGTATCAGGATTTCGGTTGGATACTTACAGCAGCCACTCAGAGCAAAGGGGAGGGGCTGTAGAACAGTTCATTGCAAAGAGCAGTGAAGCAGCACAGAGCAGGAAGCTCTTCTGGCTGAGAGACGCGCCCAGAGCACTTGCAGGAGCTGCAAACCTGGATTTAAAGTTCACTTTTCACAGTCCTGCTGCTACTTACCACACGTACACAGATAGGTATGATTACACAGCTGTACAGGGTCTTTATCTCTGTCTAGAGTTTATTCAATTCAAAAATGATGATGGATTCTGATGAAAGGTACCATTAAGTGTGCCAACAACTATATAACAATCAATGAGAACTATTTATTATTAACATTATCACATTTCTTGACGGGAGACTTTACCATGGCGCTTTTCCATTCTTTTATAAAACGCTCCGAGTACGTTCATGTGATTGCACTCCAGAAGAAGGTCATTCAAGCCCCAGATGAAGAGGAGCCTCGAAATAAACTCGGGCTCTCACGGTTGCCATGACAGCTTTTTATGTAAGGAATGCTTTGCTAGAGGTGACTTCAGCCTTGTCATTTATTTCGTTAGAACATGAAGTTGGTATAATCATCCGGAGCAGGTGCCAAGTGGATGCCAGGTGGGCCGATGGGGTATGAACACTTCAATCTATTATTCCAGGAAGAGCAGGATTGTACGGCTCAGTGATGGTGGGGGGTTTCATTTAACGGAGAGTGAGGTTAGGAGCAGAGTCAGATCTATATACTAATTCTAGGAAAAAGTCATCATGGTGGAGTCGTGCAGAAGCAAAGGAGGACCTGCTTTACATTATCAGGGGTGACCCAGAAGACCCTGACATAGCATTTATGTTCTATATCATTCACCAACACTCAGAATATCTGCCCACGGAGACAGACCCCAAGACTGTATAGGTGATTCTACATAAGGGAAGCATATGACAGGCTGGTCTCTTACTACATTGGGCGAGATAACGTAAAATATATGATTTATGTTGCACGTTTAGGTGTAGGGTCGAGATTTTGCCTAAATGTGCGACTTCCTCTGCACCATCCTCACACCACCTTTCTTTATGCCTTCCAGGAGGGTGTGTAACCTCCCAGGGCACCACAAATCCGCTATAGAAAGTGGTGTAAATTGTAGCCAAAATTGGTTCATTCCTATGTAAATGGAGGCCATGCAACTTTTAGATGCTGATGGAAACACTGGACATGCTGGACATTGTAGAGAAGAGTCTGCCAGACAGCCCCTGGCACTGCTCATCACTTTTCTGTATTACTAATAGAGATAAGCGGACCCGATAATTACCTTAGTGTTTTCGTGTGCTGGACATACTGCCGAATTGGCGGCTGAAGAGTCAGTACAGCAAATTGATGCTACTAGCCATAGCTATGATAGGCCAGAGGGACATGTTGTTTGGCTACCAATCCAGCAACATGTTGGGGTCCTGTGGGCCGAACCCTAAACCAAAACATTGGGTCATCTCTAATTACTAGCCATCAATAGCAAGAAACTAGACAAAACCCACTCCATGTATGTGGTACAATAACTAAAAGAAAATTATTAGACCTAGTTTTTTGGGTTTTTTTTTAAAGTGCAAATAAATCAAGATCCATATCACCACCTTTTGAAGTCTTTCGCAGGAATTATTCTAGTGTTATGCACCACTTTGCATATTATGGCGCTGGTCAAAAGTATGTAATAAATTGCAAAGAAGAAAACGATCTGATCAGTGGGGGTCCAACTTCTGGGAACCCCACAGATCAGGAGAACAGACCTTTCTCCCCCCCCCCCCCATCACAGTGATCCATAGAACAAAGGATTCTTACTATGAATCCCTGCTGCCTGTCCATTGCCGGAGTATCGGAAATTGCACAGCTCAATGTCATGTATCTCCAGCTCTCATATACACAATAATGACAGTGCTGGAGCGCTGTGTACTGCAATTTCCAAAGCTCCCATAGTATTCAGTAGAGCTGCAGGACACAGGCTGGACCCGCTGCTCAATTAATTAGTGAGAATGGGATTTACGTTTTCTGGATCACTGGAAGTTCCGGGACTCCCAGCGATCAGATTGTTAGCCCCAATCCTATGGATAGCATGATAAAGTTGGTACAACCCCCTTAACCCCTTAATGATGAGGCCTGATCGGCCATTTGTAGCAGATTTGCGGACAAAGTGGTTTAAAAAATAAAATAAAAATAGCATATTAAAAACCAACTGGACTGTGGTGGTGCTGTGGACCTGCTTTCCTAAACTCCTGAATGGCACATTGGACTAGTTATGCAATTATATATGCAGCCACCTGCCAATGCAGAAGATTGTGTTTGCTCCACTGTTCTCCAGCTTCTAGTGCTACCACAGTGATTTTTAGGGAAACATCTGCTTAGGATATACAAATATAGTCTTGCATTTTTACAGACCTTTTTTTCCTGACTTCCTGATAATCAGATGCAACTCAAAGTGTTAAGGCCAAAAAAGCATGTAACCTTTCATCCAAGATTTTTTATTTTTAGGACAAATGTGTAATTGTACGATTTAGGCTGATTATGAGGCAGTGTGGATAAATTAAGCTGCTCATAAGACCAAGTGTGCTCAGACATCCTGCATCGCCCCAGCTGTTGTTTACATTCTGCTGTCTGTTGTATGGCACATTCACAAAACCAACAGCGGGCGAGTGTGTGTGCGGAGCGGTGACAATACATGCCGTATAATGGAGACAGGATCCTGGGGTAGAAGGCTTATTTACAAATCCAGGGGTAAATTATGAATGTCTGGGGCCCCATCAATCACTGGAGCCCACTATGGTTAAATATTGTTCCCTGTCACTGCATTCAAGGTCCATGAGTCTCTGTACTGGGTCATAGACATCGAATGGAGCGCCATGGCACGTGTGTGGCCAGCATTGTGCTAATAAGGGGCTAAGCACCCCCATTCAAGAAAACAACAACTTTCCAGTGTTTATAAGCTGATCCTCTACCGTGTAGGTAGGTGAAATTTATATAAGGGATTAACCCCTTTGTGTCAATAACCGGACTTCACAAGCGGACGCATTACCTGTTTTCTTCCACGCAGTGCAGATGGGTCAGAAGATGATTCTTAAATGTATATCGCTTTTTGAAGGCTTTACCGCACTAAAAGGGGACAACACAAACACGTTAAGAATGCAGTTAAAAAATTAAAAACGTAATATGTAGAAAAGATCAGAGAGTAGTTGTAGGTCCCGCACCTTGTCGCACATGTGTGGCTTCTCAGCGCTGTGCGTCTTCATGTGCTGCGTCAGGCGCTTCTGCATGGAGTATACACGGTTACACACGGGGCAGGGGTAGGTAGTGGATTTTTCAATCTGTAGGGGTAAAGCAGTACAGAAGTATAGATTATAATGAAGACACAGGATTGTCCAAGTAATGCAATGTTTTTTTATGTGCCCCCAAAATGCAGGCCAGGGATATAGAGTGTAATTATCTCCCTATGTCCCATAGATCCATTGCTGTACCTCCCGCACAGTTCCTGGTCTCTGTTGTTCAGCAAGCAGAAAAGCTGCAACGATTGTTGCCAATACAACAGACCAAACCATTCTTCCCTTTCTCAACTCCTCCCCTAAATCTGACTTTTATTTGACTTACTACACGACAACCCCTTTAATAGGTGTCCCAGGAACTCTGTTTCTGTGTCTGGCTAAAAGACAACTGGCCTCCCCTCTGTCCCGTGTCTTGCTACAAGACAAGTAGCTTGAGCAGGAACTTCCTCTCTGCCCTGTTCCTGCCTTTAAGACCACTGGTTGGAGGAGGAGCTTTCCTTCTGCCCTGTGTCTGGGTGTAAGACAACTGGCTGGAGCCTGAGCCTCCCCTCTGCTCTGTGTCTGGGTGTAAGACAATTGGCTGGAGCAGGAGCCTCCCCTCTGCCCTGTGTCTGGGTTTAAGACAACTGGCTGGAGCAGGAGCCTCCCCTCTGGCCTGCGTCTGGGTGTAAGACAACTGGCTGGAGCCTGAGCCTCCCCTCTGCCCTGTGTCTGGGTGTAAGACAACTGGCTGGAGCCTGAGCCTCCCCTCTGCCCTGTGTCTGGGTGTAAGACAACTGGCTGGAGCCTGAGCCCCCCCTCTGCCCTGTGTCTGGGTTTAAGACAACTGGCTGGAGCAGGAGCCTCCCCTCTGGCCTGTGTCTGGGTGTAAGACAACTGGCTGGAGCAGGAGCCTCCCCTCTGGCCTGTGTCTGGGTGTAAGACACCTCCCCTCTGTAATGAAGTATAGATTTGAATTCCATTCTTACCATTAAACATTTCTTTTTCCTGAAAAATAAAAAAGCCGAAAGGTTACGGTCATAGCAGGATACTCAAAGTCATATTCAACGTCTAATCCACATAAGCTATTTGTAACTGGGAAGCAAGATGTACATTATATTCCTGGCTAATTAGCCTTAATGAGCAGAAAATAATTTTTAGGCCAAAATATTTCTGGGACCTAAAATGCATGTAAATGGAGATTAACTAATACTATTTTATTCACTGCACTGATACAAGAAAAAGAAAGGAAAGTAAACACTCGAGTACGCATACACATATGGTACATATGGCACCTACCGTTCTTGCTGGTGCACAGCTGAGTGTCTGATCACATCCTTCTTGTAGACACTTGTGTAGTTACACTGATCGCATTTGTGAGGTTTGTTTCCTTGGTGGTTGAACATGTGTTCCTAAAGAAAACAGACAAGGTGCAAGACTATAAATCTGTGATCTAAACAAACATACAATACTCAACAAAATCAGATAAATGGCTATAGAACAGTAAACTATGAGCCCTGGATGAGGCCCAGTTTTTGGATTTTAAATACTGGGATGTCACTTCTATATGTCCAATGATATATTATTTCATACTTTCTATAAATGAGGATATCGACGGTTTTATAATTAAAATAACGACTAAACAGGAGACACAAAAACCTAACAAATACAAAATATGCCTGTTCCTTCCGGCCGCTGACCCCATTTTGTCTAATTTACCAGTTCTGATAAATGTGTTGTGTATTTGTCTGCGATTTCCCTCCTCCTCATTACTATTACAATTCAAAAGAGAAAATCTCCCCATCATGTTTGTGTTTCTAGTTGCCACTGTTAAAGGAAATCTACCATCAATCTCGAGCATGATAAACCAGGGACACTTTCTCATTGATCCAGGTACCATGACTGTGGTTATCTTATTATATCTGTTATCCATGGCCTCCTTCCTTCTAAAAACTTTTACAACTATGCTAATGAGCCAGAAGGGCTCTGGGGGGGGGCTAACAAAAGCCCCTGCACGCTACAGATTCACAGGCTGTTACACTGTGCAGGAGCACTTTACTCTCCCACGGTGTGCTGAGACTTCCTCTGCTGCAGTGAGATTACATCAGGTAGAGAGAGGAAAGGACGTGTTGAGGGAGCAGGGAGAAGGGTGAGACATTGTAATACCCTGTAAAGCTGCAGCACGGAGGGGCTCTGGAAACAGCCCCGGAGCCCTTTTGACTCATTAGCATAATTTGAAAAGTTGACTTTTAAAAAGGAAGGGGGTCATGGATAACATATAAAAGAAGATTAACACAGTCACAGTAAGTGTCCCTAATTTATTATGATTTATATGTGATATTAAATGGAAAATTTATCATCTTTAAAATGAAACCAGAAGGTTTATAGGCGCCATGGTTCAAAAGACATTGGGGCACATTTACTAAGGGTCCGCAGCCGCAAATCCGTCGGGTTTTTCCCGAATATTTCCGCTTTGCGCTGTATTTCACGGGATTGTAGCGCACGTGACCGATTTTTGGCGCAATCGCGCCGACTTTCGCGCAACAGAAATCAGGGGGGCGTGGCCACCGGAAAACCTGAAGGATTTGGAAAAACCGCAGAATTTAAAAAGCCATTTGTGTCGCAAGATCAAGCACTCACATACACCAGAAAAAAGCAGGTGAGCTTCGGCGGACCTCGGCGCAGCAGCGACACCTGGTGAAAATCAACAATTATTAAACCAAACAACTTATATATGGGAGGAAAATCTTCTTACCTTTAGAGAAGACCATCTCCGACACTGATAGTTACACTGCTGACACCTAAACATTTGAGGGTCATTGCCATCATGGGAGTTTAAATGGAAGGAATAGTCTTCTTGTGTGAGGAACCTGGAGCCACAGACCCGGCAGATGAAAGGTCTAAGCAGAGGTTTATTCGGTGGTTTATAATACCTGTGGATGAAGTCAAATAAAGCCCAAACCATTATGTACTTGTGAGGCTACAATCATATCAAAGACACATACTCATACCTCATTGCTCCACTCTTAGGCTATATTCACACTGCTGCAAGGAGGACGTATATACGGCCAATATACGTCCCCAACTAAAGACAATGGGCGCACGGCGCCCTACGGGAGTGGTGCGGTACAGCACACGTGCGGCAGCGTACCGCTCCGTACCCGGGAAAAAGATAGGACATGTCGTATCTTTTCCCGTATTACGGCGCCAAGCGCCATATGTTCCTATGGAGTGGGGCGGGGGTGAGTAGGGCTCACCTCCTCCTCCTCCTCTCCCCGCCGTGCTACGGTATGGAGGGCAATGGCAGTGTGAATATAGCCTTAGACTGAAAGTGCAAGAAGCCTTTCAACAAACTTTGCAAAAATCTGCCCTACAGCATATGTGTAGATGAGGAGTGACAGGGTTTCTGGTCATGATGTGACTTAAAAGTCTTTATCAGTTCTCATCACTAGAGTCTGTATCTCTAGTTTGTAGCCCTATTTACACTGCTAGGAGTAGACGTAGTTGCTGTTACTCATGGCTCCCACTCCCCTGTCCATAGAGCCTCTATGTAATGTAACACCTCCTTGGTCTTCTGCCTGTATCTCTATGTTATAGTCGATTAAAACCTAGCCGCTGTGACTCACTGCTCCCCCTCCATAGAGCCTTTATGTGATCTGACACTTCAGTGAGCTTGTCTGTATCTCTTATTGCTGTTGGGTAGACTAGCTGCTGTGACTTACTGCTCCCCCTCCCCTCCCCATAGAGCTTCTATGTAATCTGACCCCTCCGTGAGCTGCTGTCTGTATCTCTCGGTGCTAGTGGGTGGAGACCTAGCTGCTGTGACTCACTGTTCCCCCTCCCCTCTCCATAGAGCTTCTATATAATCTGGCACCTCATTGAGTTTCTGTCTGCATCTCTCCATGAAAGTGGGTGGAGACTTAGCTGCTGTGACTCACTGTTTCCCCTCCCCTCTCCATAGAGCTTCTATGTAATCTGACCCCTCCGTGAGCTGCTGTCTGTATCTCTCCGTGCTGGTGGATGTAGACCAAGCTGCTGTGACTCACTGCTCCCCTTCCCCTCTACTTAGAGCTTCTATGTAATCTGACAACTCCACGAACTTCTGTCTGGCTAGCGAGACATAAATTTAGAAGAAATGTCTGAGTGAAAAAACAGTTGTGAAGGAAGAACGAAGAGAGCCAAAGTAGCTGGAGAAGGCCGCATTCTATATCATAAGATATATTACAAAGTTTCTTGTAATTATTTGTTCTATATAGTTATGCAAAGTTTTCTCAAAAGTAAAATATCAAAGATTCCCTGGTCCATGATAAGGCTGTGCATGAAAATATTTTATATCCATTACAGAAGAAGCACATGGGTGAAATACTGATACACAAGATATAGGATCCTGAGGAAGAGCAGATATCTCCCCACTCAACATGGAGAAATGGATATGCGTAGCTGCATCTCACACTCACCTCCGGCTTCTGTAACGATGATACTTCCGACCTCTGAAGTGTTTGGGTGGACGACCACGAGGTCGACAGGTTATCTTCTTCTCTTCTTGTGGTGAGAAAGACGAGGCATCCTTGTTTTCAAAATCTGAGAGGGTGACGTTGATTTCCACTGGTTGTTCCATTGTAGACAATTGTGGAGGACCAACGTCCGCTTCTGGAGCTGTAGAAAGGAAATACACACCAAAGACATCATAAAACAAAGCAATAACCATGGATATCTTGAAAAGTCCCATCTCTTAAATATGTTTCCCGCGGCAGATTGTTCTACTTCCAGCCTTTTACTGCCTATGTGTAAAAACTAATGGTCTCTGTGTAGCCCTAGTTTGCAAAAATTCCCATTATAGAGCATACAGAACAAAGGCCGGGGACCGAGTGAGACCGAATAAGAATACAAAGTTCTGTCTGGTTACATTGAATGGATGGAGCCACACACATGCATCTTTACAGTCAATCTTTGCATGAATGTGATAGCGGCAGCAATTTCAACAACCAGGTCAGTGGACCTCCATTCTGGAAATAAGCACAGGTCAACCTCAGTTTTACACATTCATAGCATTTCCTTGCATATGCCCAAATATCCAGTTTTTCAGGGTTTTTTTTAAAATGAGAATAACATCAGAGAGAAAGAGAAATCAGCTCTTATTCCCTCTTCTCTCAAGAATGAGGGAGGGATAAATAAGGGGGTTGAGAGAGACATTGGCTGTGTGTGACTCGAGAAAAAGAAATCAGCTCTCTCATTCCCCCCTCTCTCAGGAATGTGGGAGGGGTGGATAAGGAGGTTGAGAGAGACATTATCGGTTTGTGACCCGAGAAAAAGAAATCAGCTCTCTCACCCCCCCTTCCTCTCAGGAATGAGGGAGGGGTGAATAAGGGGTTTGAGAGAGAAGGTGGATGTGTGTGACCCAAGAAAAAGTAATCAGCTCTCTCATTCCTCCCTCTCTCAGGAATGAGGAAGGGGTAAATAAGGGGCTTGAGAGAGACATTGGCTGTGTGTGACCCGAGAAAAAGAAATCAGCTCTCTCATTCCCCCTCTCTCAGGAATGAAGGAGGGGTAAATGAGGGGGTTAAGAGAGACATTGGCTGTGTGTGACCCGAGAAAGAGAAATCAGCTTTCTCATCCCCCCTTCCTCAGGAATTCTATTCGTTAAGTCACATACAGCCGACATCTCACTCATTCCTGAGGGAAGGGGGGGGGGGAATGAAGGAGCTGAGCTGTTTCACACAGTGACTCGGCTGAAGGAAAAACATGCCCCTTGTGACTCGGTGAGTCTCCTAGTGCCAGACACTTTTTTAAAGTGATTTTAGCTAGGATTTTTATATAGGAAAAAAAAAAGCATGGGGCACGGAATATAGACCTCTGTGGGAACTTGTCATTACGTTTAATGGTGAAAACCGAATGACAGGTTAACTTTAAGTGTCTACAGTTGGAATACTCCTTTAACAAAAGTTACAACAGTGTAATGTAATGCTGCAGTACCTTGTAAGCGTGGAACTTTGCGTGGACGTCCAGGACGTCTACGTGGCCTTTCTTTCGCCAAAGCGGTGGTTGAGGAATCCAACTGATGATTGTGAGCTGAATCCTCTCCAGGGCTATAGTCACTATCATCTGGGATTGGATAAAGGAAAACAATAGTATAAATGAAGGAAAAGGATGAAGTAGTGTCATTACTACTGTATCTATGCAGCCAAATAAAAGTCAACTGCAGATTAAGTGAAATAGTTTTCTGTACAAAACCTCATGGGAGAAGACAAGATTTCTCACCATCAGCATCATCTATGGCTCCAGCATCCATAATATCATCTTCCTCTTCCTCCTCTTCTTCTCTAGGTCGTGACACTTTGTGAAGTACCCTTTCATCTTTATTGACTAAAAGACAAAAATGGTGATGAAGCATGCCTACATCACAACGAAGTGGTGGAGGATCATCTGCGCAGCAGCACATTTATCACCCGCAGATGACTAATGTTCCCTGCTGACAGCTAAGGGCCAGTTCACACCTCAGTTATTTCTGCCTTGGCGCCAGAAATATACAATGTGCAGAGCTGGATGTAGATGGATCTGTATACTGCAGTACCCTGGATTGGCCACTAATAATAATAATTAATAACAATTCCTTTATTTATATGGCGCTCACAGATTACGCAGCGCTGCACAGAGCTTTGACAAATCAGTCCCTGTCCCCAATGGGGCTCACAATCTAATCAACCTACCAGTATGTTTTTAGAGTGTGGGAGGAAACCGGAGGACCCAGAGGAAACCCTGAACATACAAACTCTTGTTTGTTGACCTGGATGGAACTTGAACCCAGGACCCCTGCGCTGCGAGGCTGTAGTGCTAACCACTGAGCCACAGTGCACTACACAGTGGATGTAGCCTTTTGCTTCTGTACACAGTATAAACAGCTGATCATGGGGTGTGGGATGCCATGACCGGATCTTCTAGAATTTTAGGATGCGTTTCCGCTTATCACTTATCAACATCGTTACCTGATTGGATGTGACGCTCTTTCACGTGGCGGAGTAGGGTTGACTTGGATGAACTCTTGTACTGGCACATCTTGCACTTGTATTGCTGAACCACTACTACTTCCATCATCCCTTCTAGAGCTTCCAAGTCAGCCGCTACATCCTGAGCACCAGATGACCGGGATGGGGATCCTTCTCCAACAGCAATAGGACTTGTGGTCAAGGGGTAACTAGCTGTGGCTGTATAATAAAAAAAAAATATACATTAAAAATTATTTTTTACATATTTATATAACAAGTATTTTTCATGAATTTGTCTGCATTGCCAAGACAATATTTTTCTTACCAGCCTCAGGTTCCTGCAGGATCAGGTACTGGGTGATCTCAGAATTTCGGCCTTCGGTGCTTGTAACAATGCAGCCTAAAAGGTACAATAAACCTGAATGACCAACTGTTTGACAGTATCTGTGAGACCAAAGACTAGCTGGCCCTTCCTGACTTAAGGTCCCAAACTTTTTTACATGCTCGACCATCTAGACATGGTCGTCTTCAGCAGAACCATTTATTTACCCCTTAAATAAAACCTAAAAAAATAGAAAGTTATTTCTATAAATTGATAAATGGCCTAATGTGCAACTTAATCTTAGGGCCGCTTTACCCCACTATTCACAAAAATCACTGGAAAGTGCCCGGGTCCATATTGGGTTAAGCATTATCCGCAGCAGATATACATCCCAGCTCTACTCTTAATGCTCAATTTAAAGGTTAATCGTCTGCAGTTTTCCACAGCCAGGATTCCTTTCCGCCTCATCATTAACCCTTCGTAGAGGACGTGGCTTTTTGGGAAATAATTAAGCAACCACAAAATCCACAATTTTTCTTTTGGTGTGGTATACATGCAAATCATTCTGCATAGAGGACCGGGGTCACAGAGACCCAGAGGAGTTCATCCGGGGACACAGGCTGACAGCTTGGAACAAGTTCTTCTGAGTCACGTTGGTGCTGACAACAAATGTACGGACAGACCATGGAATGACTCAAACATGGGAATAGATGTTATTTATTTCTTCTTACCTTGAAAAAGCTGAGGGTTGATCGAGCCGTGTATAATCCCATCCATGGCAGAGTTGGCTTGATAGGTAGTTGTGGAGACTTCGGAAGGTATGAGGACAGGCCGATGGGTCTGGGTAAGGACTGACTGACATATGCTGCATACCCCAGGTACAGAGCAAGCTTCAGACTGACAAGGGAGGATCTGTGTCGGGGGTATTGCCTCCTGAAATGAGAAGCCATGATACAAAAAGTTGAATGATCGGGTCTGCTCTCATAACCATCTGGATGACTAATCTGCCCTGTTATGTAGAAGTGATTCCTGCTAATCATTTCTGCCAATCATTTTTTTACAGTGTGCAGACTCTCTGTGCTTCTTTGTTTACATATCTGAGCTCGGCTGAACAGGAGGAGCTGTAGCAGGAGAGTTATGACTCATCATGCTCCTGCCTCTGTCAGTGAGGACTGACAGTGAAAAAAAAGACACAGTGGGAAACACCATGAGGCCGGCCCAGAGCAGGGAGCGAGATTGTAGCATTGTGCATATATGCAGAGGGCAGCATGGTGAGAACAGGGAAAGACTGAAGCTATGAAAGCATGCAAAGGCACAAGTAAATATAGATGCAGAGACATGTTTAACGGAACACATTGAGAAGTGGCCAACCTTTTAAAATTAGCCCCCTTTTCTTCAACTGCCCCAACTCAGACTGGAATGCCCAAAGTCTCTATTGTAGGTCTAGTTAAATTCAAGGCAATTACATCAAATACATCACTACTACCAGATATAGCCTGCACAATCCATAGCGGGTGTCAGCGTTATATTAGGCTGGTCGCCCATAAATGAGAACAGTCCTAGAAACTGGAACCTCTAATTACTGGACTGAACTTAGCATGTCAGTGATAAGAGGTTCAATCTAGAAATCCCACAAGCACATGGAGTAAGTTTCTTGGACCGTACTTGTTCATGGGCAGCCAGCCTTATATGTCTATTTTTATGTCAACCAAGACCCTTAATTACCCCCACTCCCAGGTCTAACTTTTTGTGTGTAATATTTTGTTAGCTGTAGTAATCATCCATAAGCAAAAGGAAGTATTTGCAAAACACATAGTGAAGAACATACGGTGTAGTCGTGATGCATGGTGACATCTGGCACCTGGGTAACCACGATGTCTGCGTTCTGCCTCTCGGCAGCATCTGCCGCGTCGAGACTGCTTGGATTTAGTGCAGGCTGCTGAAAATTCTCTTTTATATAAGTCTCTGGCACAATAATATTAGCTGATCCTGGTTCTTGCACCTCTTGTACAGTGTTAGGGATTTGTTGTGTGGTCGTCTTGGGCGGGTTTTCCTCATTAGATGCACATATAATATCTGTGCCTCCGCTGATTTGATCATCTGGCATCTCTTTTGAAGGGAAACTTTTAGAATCCATATTTTCTGTCGCTATGACATCGAGATGCTGAGTAACCAGCTCTGTTGTATTGTCTTCTGGATTGGGATTCACCATCTGAAGGCACTGGGCGATATCTAGCTTATGTGTTTCTGAGGTGACCGGCTCCTGTTCTACATGACCTACATCAGTGCTCATATCTAAGGGACCTTCACTAACGTCCTTGCACACTGAGGCATCCAAGTTTTCCATGCCCGTGTTATTTGAGTTGAGATCCTCTTTTGGATCCTCCAGCTGCGGTCTACTCTCATCCATCCCTGACTCCGCTTGGTCGTTATCTTCAGGATCTCGTTTCTGAGGTGCAATCTCATCAGTAGTCAAGCCGTGGGACCCTAGTTGGAGTATATCTGTTCTACTGCTGGTTTCTTGTGGTGTAGAAGGCCTCTGAGCTGTAGATTGGTTACTGCCATCTTCATCCAACACATCGGTTTCCGGTCCTCCATCAGGGTTCATCTGCTGGATGATCTCTACGTCTTTCTCCATTTCACTTTGGATCTGTTCTCCAAGAAAAAAACAAAGTATAGGGTTTTTTTTTTAGATATAATAAAAAGTTATGGTATATTTAAGCAGTCTTATTAGAAAAAAATTACATACTGATACAAAAGTTGCAGAATAATTTACATTTCTTCCATCTATTTGCAATACAATACACAGACCTTTGGGTTGCATGGAAGTAGCTGATGGATAAAACAGGGCAAATCTGCATGACCCCGGCTATGATGCCATCAGATATTTGGAAAAATCAGACAAATAAGCTTGGACATCAGTCTTTCCTCCCCATGGATGCGAATGAAGTCCTCTCTTGTAATGAAACGTATAATCCCTACCTAGAAGTATAAAGTTTTGATGTACTGAACATTGGTTTGAACTTCTTCCATGTTTGGCGACTGTCCAATTTTACCAAATATCTGGTGACCTCTGACTGGATGAGCTGCACTCCAGACCAAGGACAATGTTCTGCCACCTTATATATAGCGATATCCCGGTAACCCTCCAGAATCGGAATACCTGTGGGTTGTTTGTTTGACCAAAATGAACACTCGGTGGGAGTGCGATCTCTGTATTTATCTCCATGCTTTCTACTTCATACAAGTGAATGGAGTGTTACTCACATGTGTGCTTCGTTCACATATGGCAGATTCAGGCCTCCATTTTTGTGAGCGATAGAAGTTCTCAGTTGTTGGAACCCCAATAATCAGACATCAATCTCCCATCCTATAGATGAGGCGATTCTAATTTGTTGGGTAGCCCCTTTTTGGTATGACTGATCGGTGTATAACTTATGTGATACTACTACAGTCAGGGGCGTAACTACAGGGGTAGCAGCCATAGCAGCTGCTATGGGGCCCACAGTATCAGGGGGCCCCGACATCTGGGGTATTTAGTGTCAATATGCTATATATATGTATTATTTGTGATGTGTATATGCTGTATGTCTGTGTATATGATGCATGGGGTTATATGGTAGTGTATGTATGTGTGTATATATGGAGTGTATATACTGCATGTATATTTTTAAGTGGTAAGTGGGGCCCCATTCAGAAATCAGCTATGGGGCCCTGCCTTTCCTAGTTACGCCACCGACTACAGTCTAGCACGTACACAACATTGCCCAGGTTTTGATGCAATGATCATGATCAGAATTGGTGTGAAGAAAGTTGTATCCGCAGGAAATGTGGCTATAAATCTCCTGTCTATGTCTTCCAGGCATCTTATTTTCATGGATCACTTTAAAAAGCAACCGGAATAAGGGGGCAGATGAAACTTGTTCCTATCTAATAGTCCTTCGGGGCTTTCCATGGTGTTGTCCTGTGTCTGGGTTTTGTGTGACAACTATCCAATACGTATGTGAATCACGGCAGGAGGAAGTGATCCGGTCTCAGGGCTGATTCACTAACCCTTCCCCATTTCTATACATGTCTGAACCAAACATTCCCTTATATTTACAAACATGACCTCTTCCTATGGATGCGGGGGCGAACCATCCAGACGTAAATAGGGAAATGGTGACCGGATTTGCTTTCGCAATAGAAAATGCTAATAAAAATGGAATGATAAAAATCTGCTACACTAACAACGTCATATAGGAAGGATACGAGTTCACCAAATGCCACTGACGTCTATCTATTTCTCCAAAATCTAGGAGTAATGTGCAAAGCCATCGTGTGCACACCAGCGAGCCGAGGGACGCTCCATTGAAAATGTTCTTGTTAACGTGTTAATAGGAGCTGCAGACCCCAAAACACTCCCGTTTCAAGTAACAAGACACGCTTAGCGAAGCTCTCCGAAAAGCCCGGATCTCCCCATTGCTGTGTCCTCTGCCCGTGGTACCACAGAGGCCTCTGCAGACACAATGTTATTCACCTCAGTGGAGCAAGTAATATGGCAATTGCTGCTGGCATTTATGCATGCGCTCACAAAGTAACGTCTTCCAAATAAAAATGACAGGACGCAGAGGAGAGGAAGGGGAGGAGGGCACGAGATGTCACACACTGTCTCCTGCCCTTTACACAGGATCCGCACACAGTGAAAATCACGGCTTGGGTCAGGGAAGAGATTATTTTTTTACGTTATTACTAATTTTTTACATATTAACCATATATTAAGTACCGTATATGGTTAATTCCACACAATATGATGAAGTATTGTTTTTTAAGGCAAAGGATCCAGCAGTTGACTCTCGTAACCCACCCTACACATGTGTAAATGCATGATGCCCCATATACAAATGCTCGGAGTAAAGTCGGCTGCGGATGAAGGGTTTTCAGCCTGTGGAAACAGACACATATTTTGGTCCAATTTTGGACTGTAGACATTGCACAGGAACTGCAGCACCAGTACTGCAGGAACTGTAATAGTACAGGTGCTGCTGGTCGGCTGGCAATTCGGGGAAGTATAATGGGGTCCATCTTGAGTCTAGAATAGTCAATGGGCTTCAGTAAGATTGCATCTCTTCAGTACAGTGTAGGGAACTGGTTTGGCTTAGTAAGAGGCTTTTGACTGGAAGTAATAGTTCTCCTTAGGCTACATTCACATGATGTATGCCGCCGTACCATAGCACGGCGGGCATACATCTGCGCCGGGGAGAGGAGCAGGGGATGAGTGCAGCTCACCCCCACCCCTCTCCATAGGAATACACAGCGCACGGCGCCGTATTCCGGAGAAAGATAGGACATGTCCCATCTTTCTACGGGCTATGGAGCAGTACAGTGCCGCACGTGTGCAGCACCGTACCTCTCCCGTACAGCGCCATGAGGCCATAGAAGTGTATGGAGGACGTATATACGCCGTATATACGTCGGCTGTATATACGTCCCCCATACGTTCGTGTGAATGTAGCCTTACAGGGGGCGAAGTCTACTCCACGCACCCGCATACCCGCTCGTGGCGTCCTCTTCCCTGCACAAACGCAGTAGCACGTGTATCGCTGCTAGTGCCTGATGCCAGCACATTGCCAATCTTGAGACAAAGACGATCCGACGAGCGGGTATGCAGAGGAGACTATAGGCATGAAGTAGCCTTTGCCACAAAGCTGCTTGAGGCTATTCCACACCCTCAGTAGCCCCCTGAAATAAATTTGCATATCCAAGGATTAAAGTTTATTTCTGCAGGGAGGGGAATCTTTCAGATGGTAGATTTCCTTTAAGGCCACCTGCCGGACGGGTGGACACTCAGTTACACCAGGACTGTAGAGATGCAACCACATTAGAACAGCGCCGTTTAGAATAGGGATCTGTTCCTTCTGGAATAGATGTACTGGTTTGGCTTTTAGCCCACATCATGGCATTAGGCTTCCTGAAAGTCATGCTTGCTGTCAAGAGTGCTGCCTTATAATGTGGATAAAAGAGGCAATGTTTTCTTAACCGTTTTCAAGATTCTTAAATAATACATTCTCATCAGTCCTGATGAATACAATTCTGGTTGCTCTGTGATCTGTCAATAAATCTTCTGCTTTTGGTCAGGCAGGGCATATTCTTCTTATGACTAGCTCTGTCTGCTTCTGCTCTGCCTCCAGCTTCTCCCCCCCTCCATTACAAGAGGAGCTCACACACAGACACGTCCTGCCGGCAAGCAGCAGCGTTAGGAGACTTACTGTACAAGCTACAGGCAAGATAAGATCTCCATCCATGGGAGCGCTTAGCACTTTGCGTGTGTTATAGATCACATGTAGCAGAGTTTAGAGTGTCCTTTTGTGTTATATCCACCAAATAAGGCCAAATAAAAGTGTAGATAAACCCTGTACCCTGATAATCTAAGCACATTGTCAGCACACAGAATCTCATAGCACAGAGGGATCATCAAGTGTCTGCTTAGAGAATCCCTGCCCACACTCTGGAATCTTACACTGACCATCACTGAGTGATAGGAGATAAAACTGCAATAAAACTGAGTAACATTGTAAAGTAAGGGGTATAAAATTAGCTTTATTATGTAAACATCACTAGGGGATTCAAACTTTCTTTCATGGGCAAACCCCTTTAAGAAGGACTCTTACTTCCTGATCATTTTCTTAGCTAACACTGTACATTATATAGCTAGGGGTAGGAAATGTCAGACCCCAATGTCGGCTCCATCCTGTTAGAGGCCGATTGACAATATCGATATGTATACATCAGTTATATGTATGGCCCAGAAACGTATTTTATTTGCAATGGGTTTCCCCGATAGGAAATTAGGCAACCAATTGTTTAAGAGGGGCACTGTGTAATACTTCATCACTACTGCGGGGGCGCTGCATTGGAATTGTACACACACAAGCTGATCTCAGCAAAGATGTAAAATCAATGGAGCAATTACTTCATTAATATCAAGTTTGTATTGTACAAAGCATTAAGAAGAACAAAAGCTTTCTAGTTCTTCCCACTTCCCCAGTGATTCTTATGTTTAGTCACTATTATGCAATGATCATTTCACATCCTTCCAGCGATTCTGATGTAATATTATCATACATTACAGTTTATATATTACTCTATTATTTATGGAAGTATTGGTTACGACCGTCAGCAAGTGACCGCAATATATCATTCCCATAGAACTGTCATACATAGAGAGGTTGTCAAACATTACATCATGTATCCGGTACCGATGTACAGTTACAATGTATTTCCATCATACAGTGATGATACATGGCTAAGGATATGCCGTCACTTTATGATTGGTGGGATTTCTAGGACCCCTACCTATGGCCACACCACTGTACCAGCACATTCACAGTCTATCTAGCTTTGACCTTGTCAATGCCTAAAACTGTCTGCGGCGTTGCTTTATAACCATAACTTTGTGCATATTAGCAGCAGCTGGGCAGTGCCTGTATATAATGCCTTTATATTCCAGGTTTGCAGCTGGACTTGTGTGTGAGATCTCTTCATCCCTCTGCTGTGCGTCACTGCTGTAGAAGCTTCTGTTTGAACACCAAGACAGTTACTCAGGGGGAGGGGCTTTGCTGTGTCCATCGAAGAGATCTCACACCGGTGCGCCCAAGTGCTCTGAATCCAGCAACAATCCTGGAATGAATATGCAGTTTTTTTTTCAGATTCCTTTTAAGTTGGAATACCATTTACAGCAACTATACAAAGTACAGTTAAGAGATTACAGCTCTCGTTGCAATGCTGCGGCCTTCTCTTTTTTCTCAATGTACACAGAGAGGCCAACTGGGCGCAATCAGTCCAATCCCATCGCCCAAGCCATCCAGCCCAAAACACACGCCGTGGGAACAGCCGGTGGGACTACACCACATACTCTAGAAATCAGGTCCAGCCGCTCCTTCCTGCATTCCCACAGCTTGTGCATTATAAGAGCCCCTTCGAAGCCATATTTGGAGCAAAAGTCCTCACTTGTTGGTGCTTTTTCAGAAAGCTAATGACCAGGGGTGACCGACCCCCAACAATCTGATACCAATGACCTACAGCTATCAATATTATCGTCCTGAAATCACTTTTATCATCCAAATTTAGGCATCTCCCAATTTGCATTATTCCAAAATTTCCAAAAATATGTAGATATACCCAGTACGTATCCACAGTTTGCTTGTGGTCACTTATTCAACTTTTGGGAATATGTAGCCCTCCCCGCACTTATGAAAATGGCTGAAAGACTGCTGAAGCGGATGTCCCTCGTAAGGATTGCTTAGATGGTGCTCAAGTAGAAATTTCCACGATGGCGCAGTCACAGAGCGGTGCTCGAGTGAAATATACAACTAAATCATGAAAACAATAAGGAAGAACGCTCTTACTGTGCATATAAAATGAGAAGAAAATTGTTTGGAGGACCCCATAATCAGGGGACGGTATCGCATAATCCTGCCATGACAGTCCCGGGAGGTTCTCACTTGTGTAATAACGATAACTATTATTGTGCTTTTCCATGGTTTTATTCCCTTATACTCCAGCAATGTGCATCATCTCCTTCCTTCCACAATAACCATGTGACTAGTTACAGAGAGAAGTGGTAGCCGCTAAGCTGCTCGTCTGAATGTCACGTCCCCCTGTGAAGCGTCAGAGCTGTAGAAATGACTAGACATCTGCTGCGTGCGGCTATGGTGATCGCTGCTGCCAGCATTGGAATAAATGGTAATTATAAGCTAGATTTAACACCAAGCCTCGTGCCAAGCCGCGCACTGCCAAGGCTCCCCGGTGACAAGAAGAGAGGAAAAGGCTGGCACCTTGTTACATCAATGGTGCCGCGTCTTATAGAGGAGATTCCCGCTGCTAAGGCTTGTGTCATATACACCAATCATTGTATATATTGTATAGCCTCTTACATACCAACAACCAACTGTATATTCTGCCGTCTTTCTACCGTCATCAGATTAAATCCTATGAATAAATCCTAGGATAGGCCATCGGAGCTTGGGAGACACCCTGCCCCTATTGTGGCCTGTCAAACACTGGAGACGTAGCCAGAACTATGGGAGACAAGACTGTAGTTACAGCTTTCGGGCTTTTCCTCCGAGAAGGGAGCTGTACTTCCGCTTTAGTCTCCGTTCCTGACTTTACTTCAGGCCGAATAACTAATCGGTTTGGGGGCTTGATATCGTCTCTTATCGATCAGGCATTGATTGCCTTTTCTGTGGATAGGTCATCAGTTATAAACTTCTAGACAACCCCTTGAAGGTCTCGGTTTTATTCACCCAACAGCTTTCTCTCACCTCCCTTATTCACTAGTGAATAGATAAAAAAAAATAATTTTTTTTAGACTTTTAGAACAGTGGAGATGACCAGCGCATGCGCAAGAATTGAGACGAGATTACAGGCAGATAGGGAGGCGCGGTTATGTAAATATGCGGTTGTGAGGGCCGGCGCCTCCTTGACTACTGAGCCCAGAACCCCACCCCCCTGACTCGAAGTGGACAATGAATACAAGTAAATTTTTCTGGCTGCAGACAGCGTTCTCAATTTAAAAGATACCTCCAGCACACAGGCAACCGGCCATACAAGGAACTTATTGTGGCTTCATCGCGTTTCACCTGGTGACAGGTTCTTTATAAGTCTTGGGAACAGAAGATTTGCCACAGTCTCATCTCCTCCGACATCTGCCATTGAGTGAGACCCCAGTGGCCCAATACACCATGGGGCACATTTACTAAGAACAGTAGTCAGTACTACGTGCAATTTGCCTGTGTATAGTGCAGGGGGCGTCAGGAATAGTGTTGCAGGTTCCTCATGAATCTGGCTCCCCCTGCATTGCTCCAACAGAGTGCACCACTTTTTTATTCGGTGCACCTTAAACATAGGGCATTCAACACCCTTCTGTAACACTTTGCATGTTAAATATGGTGAAACCATACCATTACACTGTGATGTATACCGCATGAATACTTTAATATTGCTATTTTCCCCTAACTGTGCGTGTTCTATTTTTGGTTTATGTTAAATATGGCGCATGGTCTGAGTACTGAAACGCCACTTTAGTGCAGAAATTTGTGTCGCCAAAAAAAGGGTCGCCGGCGCCACAAATGTAGAACGGACACTTATTAAATACATGTGCAAGTAGTTTGCACTGAAAAAAAGTGGGCAAAGTGCAATAGAAAACTGCTGCAAGGACCTTCGTAAATGTGGGCCAATAGGTCTTATTCCAATGAGCCTCGCGGGTTCCTTCTCTAGTTCTCATGAAGGGTGGTTTGGTACATCTCCATTGTTTGAGCACTGAAGTCCGGGTGTACTACTCCAACTTCAGCAGAACTAAAACTCTGCAGGTGTTGGGAGAATCAGGAGATGGGAGAAGAGTATGAATGTTTGTCTTTTCTAATCTGGTCCATCAGTATCCAGGACACTAATGTCCTGTGGGTGGCCATGTGTCCTGAAAGCCCCCAACAGTTTCCCTTTGCCAATTCTTGTTTTAACGTGTCCCTGACAAGGGCATAGTATGGAAGGCAAGTTCTGCACCAACTTACAGGTTGTATAAACTTTGTCTAAAGAGGCACCAGATTATCATCCAGCATCTCTTCACTCTTATCTGTAGCATTCAATCTAAACCCAGACACTTGATTCTCTGCCAACGTACGCCTCGAAGTCCCTCCATCCCCGCTCGTCTGAGGACAAGGACAGGTGTAAATATAGAAAACATCATTCAGATGTTGCGAGGGAATAGATCAACCTTGAGCTGTCAGTCAGAACTGTTGTCTTAAAAAGAGCCAAAATCAATTTAAAGGGCTATTCCAGAGCTTTCTTAATCGATTACCATTAGGAGAAATTGTTTCTTCACAGATAAGCGCCATACATTGCATTGTGGCTGTGTCTGGTATTGCAACTCAGCCCATAATCACAACAGCTGATCAGACGTCCTCCTGAAACTGACGAGACAATCAAAAGTTCTATTTAATGGAGTCCAGCTTGGCTTATGTTGGGAAGTCCTTCATATTGCCAGCCCAAAATGCAGATATGTAATAAATGTATACATCTGTAAGTCATACTTGGCACAATCAGCCAAAGGATGCAAAATAAAAATTTCCAGGGATTTTGGAAAACAGTTAGTACTTCTGGGAATGTAGGACCCCTGGTTTTGGCAGCCTCGGAATAAGTAGAAATTCCCCTACATTTTTTAGATCTTTAAAACCATTTTTTTAATTTACATTTTTTTTTATATTTATTATTTTCTAATCTGTTTATATTTTTCTACTGTAGAAATAGATGATGGGATCCTGGTCACAGAGCTCTCTAAACGTCCCACACAGCAGAATATCATATCACTTAGACCTGTCAACCAGGAACAAGGAGGCAGGACAATGCAAGTCAATTTTAATATGCGTGACTCACTAAGTGTGGATGACTCACTTGCATATAGGTAAGTTTACAAACTGATTTTTGTAACATTGCAGCCATGCAAAGGGCAATGCTTTTTAATAATAGTTTTTAATGAAGTCTATACTTTGAGTGGGTTAATTTGCATGGCAGGTCCTCTTTAAAGGAAACCTACTACCTAAAAATGGTGGTTCTAACCCTCAAATACATATGCCGGAGCATATTTTATACGGCTCTACGGCACTTCCGAATTAGGCGCACGCACGCGCGGAGCCCGATCATGGTGCGCCGAGCCCTATCATGGTGCGCCGAGCCCTATCATGGTGCGCCGAGCCCTATCATGGTGCGCCGAGCCCTATCATGGTGCGCCGAGCCCTATCATGGTGCGCCGAGCCCTATCATGGTGCGCCGAGCCCTATCATGGTGCGCCGAGCCCTATCATGGTGCGCCGAGCCCTATCATGGTGCACCGAAGCATCCTGGCAATATAAGGTATAAAACAGTTTAATAAACCAATCAGCGGTTTCTGGAATTAATGAAAATATGCTCCGGCACCAGCTCACCCTGAGCTGGTGCAATGTATTTGAAAGTTAGAACTACCATTTTTAAGTGGTAGGTTTCCTTTAAGATACAATTTTTTCATTTAGAGCTCAGTAGAACATTACCAAAATAATAAGTCACATGGCACAACAATGCAACATCATAGATCACCAAGATGAAGTGACTGCAGTCCATCTGATCCGTGGTCAGTATCAGAGACAATAGCACCATGAAATGGACATCGGAATTAGCCCTTAGACATACGATATTCAGTCAAACAAAGGCTTGTTCACTTCGCTTGTTGGCTGATCCCAGGAAATTTAACAGATCCTACGAATTCTCCTTCCATTGCAAAACGACCTTTTACAAATTCAGAAAACAGCTACAAATGTAGGTCAGTGCCGCTTCCATATTATGTAAGGAATGGTCAGAATTTCAGAAAAAAAAGTGACCACACAGACACATTTATCTTTAGCCCTCGGGCATCTTGATAAATGTTTCAGACGTTGCTCAGATTAATGATTTTTTTCTCTCCTACGACAGTATTGATAATTCTGGAGACTTGCTGGCAGTAAATAAGCAAAAGATCATCTACAATCCTTCTCTTTCTGCCCCTGTCCCTGGTTTATCATGATGGTAGATTCCAGGAATATAAACGTCTGATACAGAAATTATAATACTATAAATAAAGGCCATGTTCATTGGATGGATCAGTCTGTGAACAGTACAACAAACCCAATGTGAAATTGGACCCGTTTACTTACTTTTGTGCTTATTATGTACAGGCAATCATATAAAAACAAAAATAAAATAATATAAAAACAAAAAATGCATTAAAAACTATGATCAAAGAGTTAGAAACCTTCATCTTCCTCCAGAGCTGTAACTCCAGCCCGGCGCTAAATATACTTCATAACAAGTGATGAAAGAGATTACTTCATTATACACAATCTCAAAACCACTTCCCAAAAAATGTTTTTTAAAAAACACGTTTAAGAGAAACACTTTCAACATTTACCGTGAGAAGATATCCGAGTGAGGCAATTAACCACCAAAAACGAGAAAATGAGGGACTAGAGCGTGCGTGTAGCTATGTGCAGGGAATCTCAGTGCCCTGGGGGCTCCGCTGTCATTTCCAAATACGTCTCTTCATCGTATCTCATAGGTAGTCTAATGACCTGACATTTTCTGAAAATAACATAATGTCAGGACCCTTGAGAAGCAAATGCAGACTAGTTGGGGTGCAGAGAGTCAGAACCCCATTAATCTGATAACATCCTGAAATGGAGACAGCGGTGTAGACCTCCGAGTCTACAGCTTTCAACAATGGAAGGGGCACATCGGCGTCTTTCCAAGGGACCGTGATAACGTGGGATGTGGGCTGGGTTGTGTAAAACCAATAGTACCCCCTCCTATCATAAAAATGAGGATTCTATGCCCCACATTTATGTAGTGCATATTACATATTCAGCACCACGTGCACATATAAAAACACAAGTATGGGCCCTCTGTTCCCATGAAGGACACCAGCAATCGTACGTAAACTTATCACCCATGCTATAAAATAAAATGTGCTCTGGACACCCCAGGTAGTTCTCCACAGATTCCGATGTAGTCCACCGTCTCCAACAATTTTGCAATCTGTAATGGGTGTCGCTGGACGGATTCTGAGTATAATGTGAATTTATTCTTTAGCTTCTTTCGATCCCGAGCAACCAGTGCTTTTAGGTTCGGCACACAAGTCCATTTGGCTCCCCACCAGTCAGTTAAGCTGTGCAAGGCTGCCTGCTCCAGTTCAGGACCACCCACATCCGCCGAACCTAATGGCACTATTCACTCAGGTTTAAAAAGGGCCTAAAGAAAAAAAAATAAAGACTGCATCTGGAATCAGTGGACAGACATCTATTAAAGAATAAAAGAGTTGGTGAACTACATCGGTATCTGTGGAGCACTACATGCAATCTAGAGTGAATTTTTATTTTATATGATAGGTTTTTTTTTTTTTTTAAAGACTTGATTAGATAAAACTTTTTAATCCTCAAAGGGGAAATTCTTTTTGCTTCAAAAGTATACAAACAATATCAAGGCTCAAAGAACATCCAATAAAAGACACAGAATAAAGAGGCAAACATAAAAATAGGAAATTATCTATTTCCTAATCAGTGTTTGAACATGAACCTGCAAGTTCCCGGTTATAAAGTACCACGGCAAACAGAATAAAGGACCTGCGATACCGCTCAGTGCTAATTTTTTTTTTTTCCTGCAGGTACCTTCCACTAAACAGACTTTTCCTAGCATTCAGGGTCTCAAACAGTGGGCGAGCTGGGTTATCAATAATGCCCTTGAATTTCAGTCACACTAGAAAAGCTTTCAAGCTTAGTACAGACTATACCACCGGACATTTTAATAATATTATTGCACATTCTACTACCAAAACTAACCGAACAATTAAAAATTGCACCAGCTAACACTGTATCATAAAAAAAACTTGAAGTAATTTCTTACATATGTCAAATGACCTCAACTTGCTTAAAAAAAAAAGAATTAGTCGAGACCCTTTTTATACAGCTTTCCAGAGTTGAGTTTCTAATCAAGGTTACCATCAAGATGTTCCCCAAGATGTTTATACGTCACCAACCTCTCCACTTTAATTCCATCTATTGATATAGGGCTAACAATCGGCACTATCCTACTGAAGTTCACCACAATCTCAGTTTTTTTTACATTTACGCACAAACCATTCCTATTGTTCCATTGTACAAAATCATTTATAACTCTGGAATACTCAGCCACATTGTGGTAACTCTTCCAACCACAACTGGTGTCGCCAGAGAAACGCTGCAAGTGACAATGCAGGGAGCATTGGAGAGCGAGGGGACGTCACCTCCCTCTCAGTCCGAAGATTCGGACATCTTGTCCCCGCGCTCTGTGCTGCTATTTATAACTTTCTTTTCTAGGTGATCCCGGGGTGTCAAGCTTACCGTCGGACAGCGGTAAGATCAAGGTGAAGAAAAGCGGCGGCGATTGTGAGTATTACTAGGTTTTTTTTAGGTGGTTGATTTCCTTTAACTCAGTTGCACAGACCCTTAAAACACAAGGATAGATCCCTTCCGGACCTTTCCTATCATTTCATTTTCTTAGCTCACCTTTTTACCTCGACACACTTCAACCCAATACCACCAGACCAGTAGACGTGGCACTAAACCAACTCCGATTAAAGTGACCGGTCAAACAGTTCACTAATTCAGAACTGCTCTCCGAGACACAAGATTCTTTATTTATACAACAAATCCTTGAGACCTCTCCAAACCTCCCGGCTAACCCCTCCAACTTCTCCTTATACCCGCTCTTTGCACACCCAATACCGTATCTCTTTAACCTCTGTTGGATTTTTATTCCTAAATGGCCGCTTCTTTTTATTCAGCAGGATTGTAAGGTCCGATGTTACCCATGGTTTCTTATTGGGATAGATTTTGCTACCTCCTTAGGGACCACTAAATCAACACAAAAATGTTGTTAATCAGTCAGTCTTGGCCCATAAATCCATTCATCCCGGCTCAATGTGTGAGAAGTCCTCCTTAAAGGGCATCTACCACCAGGATGAAAGATTGTATGCAAATGAGCCTGAGAGGTGTTTAATGGAGCCTGGGGGCCCTCCGGCTCATTTGCATACAGTCTTTCATCCTGGTGGTAGATGCCCTTTCAAGTGGTGCCTACTTCTTGCCCAGACTACTAGTGTCTTGTATTGCAATGCATCCCTGTTCCATTGGAAAGGGCAGCGCTACAATCCCAGGCCGCCCTTTCATTAATGGAAACATAATGTACATAAACCACTGATGGCCATTTCTGATTAAGCATTGTGTGATGCAAAAAAAGTTCCACTATCTTATCGATAACCTGGGCAACATCCTATGGGGATAAGAATGACTTTATATTTTCTCCCCGGAGAAGTTATTTCTATATTAATAGCATTTTTCCTAGTGCCATTACCTTATCTTGTTATTGTTTGGGGAAAAAATGGCTTCCTTTTGTATAGAAAATTGCCATGTAAGCTGAAGATGTCTCTTGGAGAAAAGCGGGCGAGTTTCAGTGGACACTAAATGAAATGATTTGAATGACATTACGACTATTATTTACATGCAAATGAGTTCGGCTTCTACATTCAGCGCAGCTTCCTATACAGTGAAGCGGCTATTGTATGGGGGTAATCTCTCACCGCAAAGAGGGGGTTAATGAATGCACGGGCGACTGTCAGGAGACATCCACTCATCACTGCTGTGTCATAAGGTGCAAAACCCAAAGGAGAAGGGATCTAATCGCTCTCCCGTCATGGATGCAGAATGATAGACCAATACAGTCCAACCCCATTATATACCTAATGTGAGAATTACACATAGCAGTAGCGTTACATAAATCAGTAGTCCAGTGCGTCTACAATAATTCTCTATCTCTAGTAATCTCAGAGCTGCTATGATGTCTCCCATGCACTGCACACAGAAATAAGCCACTTGCTCCATAACTTATCAGAAGCCACTCTCGGATCATAGACGGCATTATAGAAATTAGTCAATGGACAAGGAACCAGCTTCACTCAATGAGTGGCCTCTACAAACCAGAGGTCTATGCAGGAAGTGCCACACATTGGATGATGAGGGTTCCGTGACCTTCTGGAGATTCCCATCAGATGCAGGTCCGGAACTTAAAGTATGGGTGCGACATGGGAACCAGTGCGGGGTATGTGTTTGTTTTTCTTAGGTTAGATCCGCATCTCAATTTTTTGGATATGCTCAGCGTATACTCCGGGGGCGTGCCTTTAGACATAATTTTTGCTTCCGTGTGCACAAAATACACAATGAACTATGCAAAACATGACAAGCAAGGTCTTTCCACCCTACTCCCTTCTGCTGAGCAACGTGTATGCTCAATGGAGACCATTGAATTCTAGATCTGCACCCACTTAGCATACATCACTCAGCCGAAGGTAGGTCACCAGTGATGTTACTGTCCATTTGAGGACAATCACTTGGGAAACACCCTAAACACTCCTCCCACCCATTTAGAGGGGAGGAAGAGGCACATTGAAGCAAATGGCGATACAGGGATTTTTTTTTTTTGCTGCTTAGTTTTTACATTTTTAAAGGTATTAAAATATAACAAACTCATTTGGTAACTACGAGATAAAGAATGAAGGGGATAAATGTAATTCGGACCCAACAATGAAAACAGTAAAAACAAAGCACATGAGCAAAGGGGGCAATTACAATTTTTGTCAATTTCACATTTGGATTTTTTTTTTTTCAGTTTCCAATACAGGCAGTCCCCAGGTCACGTACAAGATAGGTTCTTTAGGTTTGTTCTTAAGTTGAATTTGTATGCAGGTCGGAACAGGCATATTCTATATTTGTAGCTCCAGACCAATTTTTTTTTTTTTTTTTTTGCCCAAATGACAAGGATTTTGAAAAAGCTTCTTTATAGACACCTTACAGCTAATCTTTGCAGCCTGGGACTAAAGTAACATCCAGAGACTTTCACCAGGTCACAGGGGGCAGAGAGGTCATTCTGTAACTATGGGCCGTCTGTACATTGCATGGAATATTAAATGGTGCCACTAAAATGCCCAAATGGTTCTGCATATAATAAGCCCTCATACATCTCTGTAAACTGATAATTAAAGGGGTTGTCTACTTTCAGCAAATAATTGATATGATTTGCCTAATGAAAACTTATAGAATTTTCTTTGTGTATCAATTCCTCACAGTTTTCTAGATCTCTGCTTGCTGTCTTGCTATAGAAAGCTTCTATTTTTACTTCCAGCGGATAGAAATCAGACCATAGTCATGTCATATACATGTAGGAGCACAGGACGTTATCTTCATGCAGCTCTGATTACTCTCTTTGATATTAACGGCTTATGCACCTGCATGTCCATTACAAGACCATGGAGAGATCTCTATCCACTGGAAGTAAAAATACAGGCAGTCCCCGGGTTATGTACAAGATTGGGTTTGTACGTAAGTTAAATTTGTATGTTAGGCCCCTTCCACACTTGCGTTGCAGATCACGTCAGAGTCTGATCAGGGTGCGATCAGGGTTTGGTCAGTGAAAAACACGCATTTTGCATCAGAGTGCAATCAGTTTTCAGTCAGAGTTTGTTCAGTGTCTCAGTTTTTCAAGCACAGAAAATGCGCGTGAAATGGACTCAGGACTGAGCTCTATCTATTCTATGGTAATTGATGCGTGAAAAACGTATTGCACTTGCATTGCACTTGCAAGTGTCTCAGAGTGCAATGCGTTCTTGATGCATCTCCATAGACTTGTATGGTGCGTTTTTCACGCGCGTGACTTGCAAAAGTAGAGCATGTGGAGATTTAAACGGGCGTTAAAAAAAAATGTGCGTGTGTGCGTGAAAAAAATGCAAGTCTGAAAAGACCCATTGGTTACAATGGGTCAGAGTGCAATGCAAGTTCTGCGCGTCAAAAGCAGAAAACGCGCGTGAAAAACGCAAGTGTGAAAGGGGCCTAAGTTGGAACTCTATACTATATAATTATAGCCCCATACAAAATTTTATTTTTGTCCCTGTGACAATTGTATTTTCTAAATTTTTTGCAGTAACAAAACATGGGAACAAGGATTATCAATAAAACTTTATAGGCAGCACCTGGGACTAAGGCTACAATCACACGAACGTATGGGGGACGTATATACGGCGTGTGTACATCCCGCATACACAACAATGGCCTTAAGGCGCCGTGCGGCACCGTACTGTTCCGCAGAAACATGGGACGGACCCTATGTTACTCTATGGAGAGGGGCAGGGGGTAAGTGGCGCTCTCCCCGGCGCCGATGTATGTCCGCCGTAATACAGCATATAGGTTACTGTCCATCACCAGTGCCGTCTATGTTATGTCTGGTCTAAAGCAACAAAGAAATTGTGTTGCATGTTAGACCATTTGTGGCTCGCATACAGGGACAGTGTAAAACAATAAAACACTATCAAACACTGCACCTCTGTAGGACCATAATACTAGTCCAACTTGCTGGCCAACGCCTGAACAAAGTATATATTGAACAAGACTACAGTAGTCTGATATAATTTTAAATTAATTCTAATAAAGATTAATCATATTTTAAACGTTCTAGTCAGGCAGAAAATTTGATATGTCCGCCGTAATACATTGTGTGAATGTAGCCTAAAGGAAAGCATCCAGAGAGCTTCACCACAGGTCACAGTGGGTAGGAAGGTCCACCTGTAACTCGGGGTCGTATGTAAGTAGGGGACCACATGTAGATGCGTTCTATGGAAGTACAGCAAGCAGGGATCTCGCAAATGATGAGAAATTGATACTGAAAAAGGATATTACAAAATTGTATAACTTTTCATTACACAAACAGTAACAATTATTTGCCGAACGTGGACAAATAAGTTTTGTTTTTTGGATGTGGGGAAAAGGGTTGGGTCTTCTAGGGGGTTAACCTCACGTCATCACAACTGATGGGAAAACTTGGGCAAAAGATGTTGATTTGAGGGTAAAAAAAACTGATGACTGACCAATAATATATATTATATAAGATAACCTCAGACTGGTTGGTGGATGAGCGATACTGCGCCTCTTCCCGCAGCGGCATCCAGTCCTTTACTGATTTTGGGGATGACTCGGGCGCTGAGGACTTCATTTAATTTTTAGTTTGGGAAAACAGTAAAAAAAAAAGCCACATACTGCTAAAGTCCACAGAGATTATTTTTTAGGGACGCACAAAAATGGATTCCACACGGACAACAAAATATTGATCCCCGATTAGTCATTTGGGACCCTTGCACCACACACTATAGCAAACGGAGGCCTTTCTTTTTTCAATATATATATACATTTTTAGACTCAAAGGTTGATGCCACACGTGGCGTTATGAACCTGTTTTTGGTCCGTTTTCAAGCAGTCCGTTAAAAAACGCATGCACCAATTATCTTAATGAAAACTGGTCAAAAATGCATGCATTTTTTTACTGACTGCTTAAAAAAAAGACCCAAAACGTATTCAAAACGCCATGTGTATCATCACCCAAAATGAAAATTACGATCCTTAACAACCCCTTTGAATGGGAACTTGTGAAAGACGTAGCGCTGGATCGCCGGAGGACATTGAAGGACACTTTTCAGTTTATAACATTTAGGAGTCATATTTCTGTTTTATAATTATTCTGCTTTGCCTTCCGTATTAAGGTTCTATTCACACACAGAAGTGAATTGGCTTTACTCAATCATACATAAAAAGCATGCAGCTCTGATGTGACTGAAGGACTGCGACGTGTGAATAGACCCCGAGTCTTGTAGGGCTGGAGGAGACGTCTCACTGCATCAGTGAGAGATAACAGGGGTTGTAGGACTACAACTCTCAGCATGTGCGGAGGTGAGGGAGGCCGCAGCAGTCTATCTCTAGTCACACACGTTATATTTCTCCTTGCCAGGGCCGCACTGCACACATGTCTCCTATATGCCCGTCCACAGCCTCTCACTCCCCCCGGGGTCCTCACCTCCGGGCTGCCCCACCACTGCCTGCCTCTAGCCGCCATTTTGTTTCAACCGGTCGGAACATATTAAAACACGATTCTAACAGCACCACACAGACAAAACACCACCATACCGTCCTCCTGGAGTCTCTTCGTCGTTATTTTACCGCCAATATCTCCTCCGATAGCTTCACCCTTTCCACAGGACTTGTTGCGATGTTTACTCCGGCACCTACGAAGACACCAACAGATCACTCCGCCCGGATCTACATATCTAGAAAAAGGCAGTCCTTGTTCTTCTGCGAACAGTGTATCGCGCTTGTATGTTATTTTATAAAACGTTTTTTATTCCTGAAGTAAGCTTGTGGACATTACATGACTAAAATAGAGCTTGGACTTTTTTTTTTTGGTCTAACGGCGGAGGGATACATAAGGGCCTCAGAATTTTTTCTTTTGGTGTCGTCATTGGAGGGCGAGGCTTGCGGCGGCCATGATTGATGTGGGCAGGAGTAGTTACATGGAGCCTTAATAATCCAGTGGGGGGTCACTTAATGAACAGAGAGCTCTTAGATGCACAGAGGGGAGTGGGATTGATGTACATGCTGCAAACAGGGAAGAAAAGCTGTAATTATATTAATTATACATTTCTTCAGGTTTTTTTTGTTTAATCCAGTGACGTCTCTGTCTTTTATCGCAGGCAATAAACATATTGTGGAAAAAATAGTGTCTTGTAGCCGTCCTTGAGACTAGATCAAGTTCAAGGTCGATGTGATTGCTTTCTTTGGTGATACATTAAAGGCGCAGCAATCCTACAACAATGATCGCCTAATATAGCTCATGCTCTTAAAGGGGATGCCTTAATAATATGCTGAACAATCAGCTGTAATATATAATTAAAGGGGTTGTCAAGTTTATTTATATTGATGGTAAGAGATGAGCCGAACCGATAATGTATCAGATTGGCTGTTTGGCCGCCAATCCAGTAATATGTTAGGGTCAGACACCAAATCCAACCATCGGGTCTACTCATTTCTATTGATAAGATGTCATGATAAGCAGGGCTGGGGCCAGCACTGGGAATAATGGGGCAATTGCCAGGGCCCAGAGTTGCTGGGGGGCCCACGTAAGGCTGTACATAAGGAATCTATGGGGGTGAGGGGGGCTGTATCTGATGAATCCATAGGGTATGAGAGGGGCTTAATATAAAATAACCATGAGGGGGCTGTTTGGTATGATAAATTAGGGAATATTTTAGGACAGCAGACTGTTTTAGTTTCTGAATTTTAATGCCGCCACGTAAGTTCACTACAAAGGGCCCCAATGAGGCTCTTTTGCTCAGGAACCTACTGAAACCTGGAGCCAACCTTGATGATAAGGTCTCTGATCAGGTACTGATCAGAACTGTGAGGGGTCCTGACTCTATCAAGTAAATCCAAGAATGGAGTTGGAAATTATTGTTATTTTTATCAATTCACCTCCTGGAAAAACAAAAAAACTGCTACAGAACCATATGTATCCCAAAATGTAAACATAAAAGGAGTTTTCCATGAACTTAACTCACCCTTGTTCCTGTGTCACTCTGGAACAAATGGTTTTCAGGCATGTGACCGTTTGGATTGCATACGCAGGGCTCATTCAGATGGGCGTTTTTGACATCAGTTTGATATACATTTTCTTTTGAAGATAGAATACTGACCCATTGGTTTTTACGGGTCTGTTCACACGTCCGTTTTTTTCACTGATGTGCAGACTGGAAAAACATTGCTGCATTCACTATTTTTGGGAAAGACCTGTGGGCCGAAACGTTGATGAATAAAGTTAAAGGGGTTTTCCCACTAAGGCAAGTAGGCCCTATCCATGTGATAGGGCCTAATTTGCTGATCAGTGGGGGTCTCAGTGCTGAGCCCCCAGAGATCTTGAGGACGTGGGGTCCGACCGACCTCTCGCCGCTCCTCAGACTAATAGAGGCGTTTGACCGTTCTTCTCCATTAATCTCTATGGAGCTGAGTTTTTGAACTATGCCACAGGATTTCTATTTTATGCAAAACGCAAACTAATTTCAGAATTCTAACCAGATGGTTTTGGGTCCCAGGCAGGCCACACACTATGGGGCAGATTTACTTACCCGATCCATTCACAATCCAGCGGCGGGTTCTCCGACGCTGACTTGTGTCTTCCGGCGATTCACTAAGGTAGTGCGCCCAATGTCCACCAGGTGTCGCTGCTGCGCTGAAGTCCGTCGGAGTTCACTGGAGTTCACCATGCTAGCCTGGATGCAGGTACGTGCGTGTCAAGCGACAGTTTTTTAAAAAAAAATACGGCGGTTTTTCCGAATCCGACGGATTTCCGTTGCGCCACAATCCAATCGCGTGCGCCAAAAATACGGGGCAATCCAGGGAAAAACGGTAATATTCGCGAAACATGACGGAAAAACGCGATTCGGGCCTTTAGTAAATGACCCCCTATACAGGCAGTCCCCGGGTTATGTACAAGATAGGTTCTGTAGGTTTGTTCTTAAGTTGTGTTTGTATGTAAGTCTGAACTGTATATTTTATTATTGCAACCCCAGTCAAACTTTTTTGGTCTCGGTGACAATTGGATTTAAAAAATGTTGGGTTGTCATAAGAACCAGGATAATAATAAAGCTTCATTACAGACACCTGTGATAACTGTTATAGCTAATCATTGTAGCCTAGGACTAAAGTACAGTAAATTACCAACATCCAGGGGTCCGTTTGTAACTAGGGGTCGTATGTAAGTCAGGTGTTCTTAAGTAGGGGACCGCCTGTATATCTATCTTGCCTTGAGTGTTATAGATGTAGACAAGCTCTAGGTACAATGCTCGACATCTGGTGGGGCTGTCCCCTACTCCAACATAACAGGAAAATGTTACCAGATTAATCTCCACCATGACTGGTCCTGGTGACCTAACACTTGGGATATTTTGAATACTTTGGTTTTTGTTATCCTTGCTCTATCCAGATTTTATACTATGTTATGTACAATTGTGATTTTTCAATGTATGTTCATCTCATGCTTGTAATCCTAAATAAAGAACGATGTAAAAATTTGGGTTATCAAAATACAGTATATTTTATTTGGTAGGAGTAAGAGTAGTAAAATGTAACTTCATAAATTTACAAACCATAATTGTAATGAAACAAAGAAATAAAAATTCACTGTTTTCAGCAAAATTTTGTACATTAAAGAAAACCTGTTACCAGAAACCAACCCCCCCACAAACCACACATAGTACCTATTGGATCTCTTTATACATGATCATATCCATGGTATTAGGGTGATGTCACACATGGCGTTTTTGGGCCGTTTTTGGGCCGTTTTTAGTTTGTGCGTTTTCAGAGCGTCCGGTTTTGGGAATTTGAGCAATCAAAAACGGACAAAAACGCATTCGTTTTCAAAAAAACGCATGCATCTTTAACAAACAGATGCGTTTTTTAACGCATGCGTTTTTTGCAATCTGAAACTAAACTAAAACTAAAAACGCCCCCAAAACAGCCTAAAAATGTGTGACATCACCCTTAGAGTCAGCATTTTTCTTGAAAAAATAATTTTATTGAAGTCCTCTGTTCCAGAGGCAGGGGGCTTCAGTACACAGTCAATTTATCCTGCCCTCCACAAAAAAGGCTGACACTGCTAATCAGGCTGAAGAGAAGTCCTAAGGGTGGTGTAATGAGGGGGGTGAGAGAGACAGTGGCAATGTGCTACTCGGCCCTGCTACATCATTAACCATTCCCTTAGGAAGTAGGGGGTGATAGTGATGTGGGCTATGTGAAGAGCAATAAACCTTGCTCATCACCCCTCCCTCAGATATTCTCTTCAGCTGGGTAAGCAGTGTCAATGGTCATGTAAAAAGACATCTAAAAGGTACTGTGTGTGGTTTGTGGGGATAGGTTCTCTTTAAGACCCCCCCCTTTAATAAACATTAAACAATGCGTTATGTTTAGCTTCATCCTTTGTTTCTATGGTTTATTACAGTAATAGTAAATAGGAGGAGGGTATTTTTTTATATAAAAATAATTTCTGCAGTATTTATTTGTTATTATACTTGATGTATACTTTTTGGCTGATCCTCTTATATTGCACTTCCTGAGAAATGAAAATGTACACATATTTATTTGATTATTACATTGTTATATAATCTCTAGGTGCAACATCCTTATCAGTAATCCCGTAAATTGTTATGAACTGTAATTCCATGTAAAATGTACCAAGCCTTTTATGTACATAAGGTGTAACACTATTTCTGTTTAGTATGTGTATTGTATTTAGCATTTATCCCCTCTGCAGGCTCTGTGTCTGATCTCTCCCTGACCTGGTGGGTGAGGACCACTGTTAATAAGTTCCCACTTATCCCCCTCCCTGCTCCATAGAACTTCAATGTAACCTGACTCGTGACCTTCCATCAATGTTTTTTAGGAAGATTAAATGTAGCAGAGATTTCACAATGAAATAAATGTAAAGAGAATGAAAACATATTTTTTTAAAGATCTTTATAAGATAAAAAAAGTTATACTTTTTATTTATATTGTACTTTTTTGAACATTTCTTAACACCCTTCCAGAAGCCCTAGCATTGTTTACTGTGTGAGGGCCAAATTGTACTTCCTAATGGCAAAATAAAAAACTCATTACCATGTACTAGAAAGCTGCACCTGGGAACTCGCCCTGCGATGCACAGCTATGTGACGTGTTACCCAGGGTGCTGAACACAGAGCTGTAGGCGCTCGATCCATGAACCTGCTGGAGAACATATGTGTTGATATTGCAAACTTGCCTGTGGCAATCAATTTCTCAGAAATTTCCAACCTTCTTTATATTCTACATGACCATCTTCTCATTGGAAAAACTTGCCTTTGATCCAATATGGCGGATTTCAAGATGACATCCATGCCCCAAACATAGCCTAAAAGATAGATTCCTCACCCATTACCTGCTGGAGTATCAGATATATAATTTTCCCTTTTATTGACTTTTTTTAAGACAACAGAAATGTGTTTTCTAATCCTTGTCAATCACTTTAAAACTCTCAAGCATTCTCAAAAGAAGAACTATTCCATTAGGATGGACAGGCACTATCACTATGTGGTATCCACCAGAGGCGGAATTTAAGGGGGTGCAGAGGTTGCGATCGCACCCGGGCCCAAGAGGTTTAGCGGCCCTTATGGTGTCACTTTCCCATATGAGAAGACTGTTACTATAAACCATACATTATAGTCGGGGGCCTGGCACAGACTTTGCCCTGGGGCCCATCAGCTTCTAGTTATGCCACTGCTATCCACTAGACCTCCTATATTTTATCCATCCCCTCCAATAGTTGAGCTGCACTGTGACATTTCCACATTGCTTCCGCAGACACGTTCTGAATGTAGAAGACCATGAGCCACTCTTAATTTATAAAAGGTGCAATCCCGTAATGTAATAGGGCAATAAGTCAGCAGGTAGTTCAATCTATAATCCGATCTGTCGTAGTGAAAGACCTGGTGAAAAAAACAGCATCCCCTAATTGAAAGAAGCCAGCAGATGCCAGTGCGAGAGAGCATGGTACATGTTAATTGGGGTGGCATTCATATGTTAATTTCACCAGGCATACACGGAAGGCTGTCAATCATCTGCCGGAATCTGCCAGGATTCCTAAGATTATTAATATATACAGAATATTTTCCGGTAGTCTGATTAACTATATATGTGACATGTATATAACATTATATGTGATGAAAATAATCCCAACAATAAAAAATCCAAGTCCAAGCTCTTCAGTAGCATTGCAATCGGGGGTTTGTTTTATTAGGGCATAGTAATTCCAGTTACAGGCTGTGTGACTTTTTGATTTTGATTTTGGTCTTTATCAGACACATGAACTGCTGATTTCTGAGGGAGAAAGAGGGAAATAGGAACACTTGCTGCTGTACTCTCTGAGCGACGTTGTTGGAGAAAGGTATGAAAAAAAGAACACATACTTACCCTTCGCTCCTCTCTGACGATGGATTTGGACTTTTAGTTCAGATCCAGTAGTGGATTTTAATATAGGCAGTTTGGGCGGTAGTCCACGGCCCAAATTTTCTGTGGGCCCATGGGCACCCAACCAAACTTTATACTGAGAAGGACCTTCACCCATGAAATCCTTGTACATCTGTTTTTGCTCACAATACACATGTACACAAGAGCCATTTCAGGACTGTTGAAGGTCCTCTAAATGTCCTGAAACCACAGATTGAAAGCAGTCAGAAGGCACGCATCCATCATTCCACAAGGAGCTTGATTCTAGTACCAAATGTAGGAAGTGACAAAATTTAGCCCAAGACTTGTAGGGGCTATAACGTTCATACAGCCCAGGGCCCATAGCAGTCTTAAACCGCCCCTGATCAGATCCAGTTTGTAGGCTCCATTGATCAGGGGACTACATAGGAAGTGAGGTCACCTGGAAAACGGAAATGAACTCACGCGTCAAAGGAGGAATATTATCGGATGGGGGTCCCTTTTGGCACAGGCCTGAAACTGGATATTCTGAAGCAATACAGGAACCAAAGCAAGGTAAGTATAGGCTCTTTTTCTGGTAACAGGGTAACAGGTCCCCTTGAAGGTCTTTGGATCTAATACACAATATAATTTTGCATTATGGCCCACAGTACTGAACCAATGAGATGACAAATGTTTTTTTGATGTATTTTGCATAAAAAAGGTGATAATCTAGGGCAGCATTAGTTACATTACTTGATAATGTATCACCTTATTCTAGGACATTATCAAACAATGGCTTCTAGTTTTCCTTTTTTCTTCCCCAGGAGACATCTAGATTTCTATAAGCCTCTAAATCTACATGAATAATGAATGCAGTGAATGTATAACAAAATTGTAGGGTCATGTCGACCTATATACGGTACTTATAGCGATCCAGGCTGCTGAATACACGGTAATCGCGGCAGGATAGTGATTCACACTTGACATTATGATTTATATTGATGTACGGTGCAATTATCTTTTCAATATGTCTCATAAGGTGCATTATGTAAAAATCTGAGCTTGTAAGGTAATAATACAGGATGTTCACATACTGCTAATATGGTGATTTCATTATGTGGAACTTGCATTTTACAGAACTGATCCTCTGTTACAAAGATAACAGGCATATGCAGGCAGTCCCCGGGTTACATACAAGACAGGGATGTTGGTTTGTACTTTAAGTTGAATTTATATGTAAGTTGGAACTGGTAAGAGTGTAACTCCAGAAAGTGCCCTTTTACAATTTGATTTTCAAAAATTTTGGGCTGTCGTGGGAACAATGATTAACAATAAAACTTAATTGCAGTCACCTTTGATAACACTTACAGTTGTCCATTGCATCCTGGGGCAAAAGTTCAGTAAATTACCAGCATCCAGAGAGCTGCACAGTTGGCAGGGAGGTCTGTTTGTAACTAGGAGTCATCTGTAAGTCGGGTGTTCTTAAAGGAAACCTACCATCAGAAGTCTACCTAGGCTCCTAGTAACGTTCTAAACCCTAATCTATTTTAACCCAATCCCAGGGACATAACTTGAGGGGTGCAGAGGGTGCGATCGCAACCTGACCCAAGAGGCTTAGGGTGCCCTGTAGGGTGTCTCTCTCCCATATGAGAAGACTCGTATTATAAACCATACATTATAGTAGGGTTCATGGCACAGACATTGCCCTTGGGCCCATAAGTTACACCATTGAGTATTCCTATAATGCTTTCTAAGATAAGCTACAGTTTATTCACCTAATGCGCTAATTTTTGACAGAGGCTACTGGGCCTGGAGTAGACTTTTTGGGCAGTGAGAGCAAAGGTTACTCCATGCCCCAGTAACCTATGCAATCCTTCCTACCTGCACATCCTTGGTGTGCTCTTCACACTGCTCAACAAAACTACATAATGGATAGCCCTTTTAGGACTGCCAAGGCAACATTAACCTTATTTTCAAATCTGCCCGGAGACAGAGTAAAGCCTTTTAGGTCAGGCCTAAAACTTTATTGTATTTCAAGGTAAAACGTAACTAATTTACATCACACTAACTCGCTTTAAAAACGCTGTTTGTGTAGTTGTGGACTCTCTACTATATGTAAGGAGATACACTCTGCTCCCTCAGTAGATTATATTGTTAGATCTCTGCAGCGATCCTGTAAATTAGTTACATTTTACCTTGAAATACAATAAAGTATACAGTGCCGACTTGTAGCTTTGCTCCTGTCAGCTCTGATGCACAAAATGGAGAAGGAATCGGGACTGCAGCAGCAGTGTGAACTCTTCATGTGAATGTGAGCACTCCAAGGACGTTCATGTAGGGCCATGCTGGGCCGACACTAGTCTGAGTACAGTACAATATCAGATAAGTTTGGGCATTGTGTACATGGGGTACAGCTGGACCTGTGGATCCCAACTAAAGTAACAGAATAAAATATGGCAGATCGGGGCAGCAGTCCAGGGCATTAGACTTTTTGAGGCCATATGCCCACCCAAAATACCCACCAAGTTTGATACTGCCGGTAGAAATAATGTAGAGAGGAAGCTCCTGCGCTTCAATCCTCATACAAGGTCCTTCAACTTCAGAACTGAAAGCAGACAGAAGAGACTCACCTCCTTTTCCAAAAAGCTTGGTTCTGGTACTATATGCAGTCAGTAAAGAGATAACCATAAATAGAAAAAAATTTTGGGTCCACAATTTTCATACAGCCCAGGGCCCATGGCAGTCTTAATCCGCCCCTTACTGGGTACCAGTAGGTTTTTGAGACTGGAGTCCCAGCAGGTCCCATGCTTAATTGGTGATAAATTTAGTAACCAAGCAAGACAAGGAGGTGTTGCAATCTTGGGAGAGACACATTGATTTGTGGGGGTTAATTACTTTGGTACAAAATATTCGGTCAGGATCATGGACTTAGGTTCAGTAATGGAGCCTGCCAGGTCACACTGGACCTTGCCCTGACAGCTCTCCATTCTCCAAATCCTAATTGATTCTAGCTGCCACAGCTCCTCAGCTCCTCAGCTCCCATACTGAAGTCACCAGGCTGTGAGCTCTGTGAAGGAGCAGGAGGGAGGAGCTGTACAGGAGCAGGAAGGTGGGGTCTGCAGCACAGTCTGCAGCACAGACAAGTCACATGTTGTTTTTAAAATGCATCCAAACCAAAGCCCAACCCCTGTGACTACAAAGAGGATTCTGTCAGGGTGCAAGGTAAGTTATAATACACATTTTTCAGGTTAGGCTAGTTTCACAGAGGCGTGTGTGCTGTTCTTCCCTTGCGCATCTGTTGCATTTTGTCCTGTTGTGTCTCCGTTTTTCTTCTGTTTTACGTCTGCATCTGCAAAACAAAAACCTGAGGGTGTAACATTGCTTTGAAAACATAACACCTGGTTTCTCAGCCTCATCAGAGAGAAGAAACTGATAGACTTCTATTACCATGATCTGCATTCGTGAATAAAATAGGACATAATTTATTCCACGAACAATGGGGCAGATTTACTTACCCGGCCCATTCGCGATCCAGCGGCACTTTTTCTGCGGTGGATTTGGGTCCGGCCTGAATTTATTAAGGTAGTTCCCCCGACGCCCACCAGGTGGTGCTGCTGCGCTGAAGAGCATCGGAACGCACTGGAATACACCGAGCCGGGCTGAGTGAAGGTAAGTGCAATTTTCGCAACACATTTTTTTTTTAAATGCGGCGGTTTTTCCGAATCCTTTGGGTTTTTGTTTGGTCACGCCGCATGATTTTCGTCGCGTGCATGCCGGTGCCGATGCGACACAATCCGATTGCGTGTGCCAAAATCCCGGGGGAATTCAGGGGAAATAGGCTCAAATCGGAAATATTCGGGTAACACGTCGGGAAAACGCGAATCGGGCCCTTAGTAAATGACCCCCAATGGGTCAGTGAAAAAATAAGGCAATGTGAAAACACCCATTAAAAACAATGGCTTTGGGAGGCATCTGTTGAAATCATTGAGCCACAGATGTGAAAAATAACACCAATGTGAAAGAGCCTTTATTGATATCAGTGACCTATCCATGACAAATCGTGGAAGCCCAACATTAAAGACGTCCAATCCTCAAATCAATTGTTCATGGCTGCCTACTGCAAAGTAACAAACACAGAGATTCCTGATGACTGGATGGCCATGTTAGGATCAGTGGATCCTCAGGACCACCGCGGGAGATGTAACTAGCCAACACCTGGAACTGGAGCCTAGCGGCACCTGGTATTCACCAGAGCCTGCCGCATAGCGGGTTGGACTTGCTGCGGCAGGATACCACTAGGTCGTTCCCAGGTGTGACTAGCCCACGGTGGCAGCCGAGGTCGAGGTACCTTAGCGGATGACAATCTCGTAGACAGGTCCAGGCACAGGGTCAGGGCAGGCGGCAGAGATGCAACGTCAGGTCCAAGTCCGGGGTCAGCAACAGGAGGTCCAGGCAGGTGGGAACGGGAACACAGGCACACGGAACACAGCAACACGGAGGAACTCAGGTAACACGGCAACACAGGACTCAGGAGCGGGAACACACAGGAATACACAGGAACACAGGAATACGCAGGAATACACAGGAACACAGGAATACTCGCTTGGAAGCTTTCTCTAAGGCTATGAGGCACAAAGATCCGGCAGGGGACACAGGAAGAGGCAGGATTCTTAAAGGAGGCGGGGACGCGCGCGCACAGCAGTCCGGGGAAGAGCAGGAGCCGGGAGAGGTGAGTGCAGAGACCGGCCTGCAGCGGGGGCAAACGGAGGGGCACGGATGCGCCCGCGATCCGAGACAGGGATCGCGGGAGCACCCGTCACAGGCCATAACACTGAAAGTCCATCCACAGTATCTGAAAACAGAAAATCGTGAAGTTTTGTATGCTAGATCCACACTAGTCTGAAATTAAAGGGAACTTGTCATCAGAAATTGACCTAATAAACTACTACCGGTATGTCAAGCAGTTGAACACCTTTCAGATTGTATTTCATTCATGGCCCAGTGTGGTGGCATCATCCAAAAAAATCTACTTTGAAATGAGATGTAAGTTGGATGTATAAAGTCAGGGAGGCGGAGACTTTAACATGGAAGTCAAACTCGCCTCTGAACTCCTCCTTCCATGTGATTGACATCATGCTCTGGACTTCAGGAGATCTGATCAATGATGTCCCCTGAACGCAGGACCATCAATAACAGTGAAGGGGGCACTCTAATACAGGGAGAGCTTTACTTCAGTGTTAAACTCTCCGCCTCCTTGACTTAATAAAACCAATTTACATCTCACTTCAAAGTAGATTTTCTTGATGATGCCACCCCTCCAGGAGATGAATGAAACGTGATATAGAAGCTGCTCAGCTGCTTGACAACAGACTGGTAGTGGTTTATTAGTCCAATTTCTCATGACGGGCTTTAAAGTAAACAATATCCAATTTCTGGAAACCCCTTTAACTGTCCGACTTTAAACCCTCGTTAAATATTATGGTGAGGGTGTATGGGTAAATGAGGGCACATAAGCAAAAGCTTTGTTTTAATGCTGAAGTTTCTTTAAGGCATAAGTAACGCTGAAAAAAAAAACCTTGTGTTGCAAAAAAATCTCTTTGTGCTTGTTTTATAAACACTATCAATGTCAAAAGGCAAAAAAAAGAAGCAAAATAAAAATAAATCCTATGAAAATATCACAGCATTGCAACATTTTCTCCCACAGCTTTGATGGGACAGCAGATGTTAATTCTTCAGAACCCTCTCCGACTCATTACTATAATTAGATTTTTTTTTTTCCCATGAGTACGGCCACTTCCATAAGTGGGAAAAATCCCCATGAATCAGCTGCAAATGAAGAAGTTCCCGAGACGGTAAACTGCAATGCCTGGAGGTTATACAGGTCAGACATGATTCCCTATTTGTATGATAAACACCTGTTGACACACTGTAACGGGCAGAACTCTATTACCGTGAAACATATTGCACTTTTCCTGTCTTATTCAGGAAACTGTTTCTCAAGAAACCCGGCTTATTTACTTGTAGGTTCCAAGAATATTAAGAAACAAACTCAAACCACAGGTCAGGGGAGGACTTATGAAACAGTGGGGAGAGGGAGTGAGGTGGAAGAAAACTTTTCGGCAGAAATATGTATTTAGCACAATCCGTTTGGTATATATGGAAGTATTAGGAGCTCGCCGTCAATGATATAACCACAGATATCTGTGGATTATTTAATTTAATTTTTCACTTCCGACTGGGATTATAATACATTTCCTTTAAGGCTGCAATGAAGACACTAGTATTATTGGTGTTATCTGGGACAGGTGATCTAGCCTTATGTTTTTAATATTTATTAGGCGTATAACCTCATCAACCAGTAATTTTAACAAGATTTATATAAATCAATGGTGTAAGTTAACTTAAGAAACCTTGGTGTTTCATCTGTACCTTTGTCATTCTCTGTCTGTAACAAACAGCTAAGGATGCACTGACAATTATCAGTTATTTTATTCTGTATTTGCTAGTCTGAACACTGGTGTATTCCTTTTCCTGGTAGCTATGATTGTTATTTCTTGTAAACTCTGCTTCTGTTAACTAACCTGCTGTGATTGAAAGAATCTGTTCCCACTCTAATTGCTGCTCTGCTGTCTGATGTCAGAGAACTGATCCATTCTCAGTTTGAGTCTTTGACTCTTGTTTGCCTTGTGATTTTGTACTGCTTTGTCCTCTTCGTTCTGACCCATATTTGGCAACTATCTTTCTCTCTTTCTAGTTTCCTTTCTCTGTCTCTGTGTTTGCACTTTGGCGCAGGAATGGAAAGTCTCCTACTGCTTAAGTTAGGTAAAGCAATTAATCTGGAACAGTTAGTTAGGGGGCTTAGTCTAAGTACCCACAATCTTTGTTTGTTCATTCCCTGACTCTGAATAACTCATGGATTTAGACAGTATATTATAAAAAATGCATTTTCCCACAATTTATTTGGATGAATTCTTCTTCCACATGTTCCAAAAATGATACGCACTCTGAAATTCTTCCTAAATATGTTTTGCTAGAGCAAGATAGACTGCAGATCAAATATATTTATATTACATAGAAGTTTTTTAAAGAAGGGAGGGGGAGGTATGAGTAGGAGATGACTAAGAGAATAGATAGAGGCTACTGGAGTTAAATATTATGGGGCACATTTACTTGATGGACTTTGCACATTCTTTCTAGTGGAAACGGCTTGCACAGCTATTTAAGAAGTGTCCACACCACAAATGTGTCTGTGTCGCACCCGACCGTTTTGTGGCGCAGCTGCACTGGACACCATGCGACACAAATTAGGGGGCGTTCCGGTGCTCAGTCCGACGGTGCGCCTGATCAGCAGAGGGAAAAACTGCTACATAATGCATAATGGAAGTCGTAGTAGCCAGAAAAAGTTTTTTTCCTCATGTACATATGAGGAATATTCATCATATTTGTTGGAGCTATATAGCGTTTTCCCGGAATTTTGGGCCAAGGCAACGACTGACTCCGGCTCTTGGTTCTTGCTCCACTTCAGGACTTCCAGTTTTGGTCACCTCTGCCCCACCTAAGGACATGCTTCAGGCTATCAGTGTTCTTCTCGGACCACAGGATATCAGTTCCTCTTACTTCACGAGTGACATCCAGTGATTCATGGAGGCCACTGATTGGCAAGTGATCCTTCAGCACTTCCGTCTTTCTTAAGACACCACCAAGGGATCTGCTTACTTTAACATCTGACTTATATGTGATATGGACAGACCTGGTCTTCATGAGGCGTAGTAGTTGGTTCTTTGTCTACAAAAATCCACTTCCACAGTCATATTAGAACATTGTTACCAAGTTACCAAGGATGTCCTTTACCCATATTTATTGAGTTGGGATATGGTTATAGGAATTTACTTATCCAGATGTAAATGTGCTTATAATATCATTTGAAAATTTTTTAGTTTTACCCTACTTGAAAAGAGGGAACATGGAACACGATGAGAGAAGAAGATGAATTCTGGAATAAGACTTTGACTCCTAATACCAAAGTTTAAAGATTTCTCTTTCGGGCAGAAACCGAGTGACTTTATCCTCTGTGCTGGATTTGCAGCCGGCTTCTTATCCACAGGAGGCCTGTTAATGGGTAGTTTGCAAACTGTGTTCATAAAATGTAATGACAGTAAGTGTCTTCATTATGTTACTTCTATTAGATTTAAGCATCCTTGGAAAGATAGCAGAAGACATAGCATGTAATGTAGAGATGGCACATGTCTATATGAACACCAGTCTAGCCAAGATGAAAAATGAGTCTTAAAACTAGTTGTTCTTGTTATGAAAGAAATAACATTATTTTGTGTCCAATCTTTTTATTACCCTAAATTGATTGAATATTAAATATAATTTACACTGTGTGTATCCCTTTGATACGATCCAAACAGCTCTGACCTATTGAGGTATTTCATGTCTTCTCAAAACATTAGCAACAGATCCCTTAAAGGGCTTTTACAGGAGGGGATCCGACTGCAGGGACCTCCACTGATCACGGGAATGGCACTCACTGATCATGAGAACAGTGGGGGTCATTTACTAAGGGCCCGAATCGCGTTTTTCCGTCGCGTTCCACGAATATTTCCTATTTGCGCCGATTTTCCCTGAATTGCCCCAATCGGATTGTGGCGCATTGGCGCCAGGATGCACGCAACGGAAATGGGGGGGGGGCGTGACCGTAAGAAAACCTGACGGATTCTGAAAAACCGCCGCATTTTTTTAAAAAAAGTGTTGCTTGACACGCGCTTACCTGCACCCAGCGTAGGACGGCGAACTTCAGTGAACTCTGACGGAATTCAGCGCAGCAGCGACACCTGGTGGACATCGGGGGAATTACCTTAGTGAATCGCCAGAAGACCCGAATCCTCCACAGAGAACGCGCCGCTGGATCGCAAATGGACCAGGTAAGTAAATCTGCCCCAGTGAAGCAGCAGTTGGGCATGTGTCTCTCAATACAATGGGAGTGCTAGAAATTTCAAGCACTCTCATTAACAGTGAAAGGGAGTGCCATAGATACTGGAGTGCTGTGCTGGGCAATTTCTGATGCTCCCATAGTATTGAAAGGAGGGACAGGATGGATGCTCGACTTGCTTTTTCATTTAATTAGTGGCATGGGGATCCCCGTACTCGTGATTGGTATGGGTCCATTTATTTGATCGTTGGTGGTCCAAGTAGTTGGACCATACTGTAGATAGAGATAAGAATATTATCTCTATCTACACAGATATCTTGTTAATGGGACCCACCACCCAAAAGACAAATTTAGGAATGAACCTGATGCCCAATGTTCTGCTACGGGTGTCTTCACTGCTTCATTCACTCTCAATCACTCCCATCGAGTTTCTCCAAAAATATCAACTATGAAAATCTACCTGTTGGCCCACAGAACCAGGACCTCTGGCTATCTGTGGCTACCCATAATCAGCAGGATATCTTGCATTTTATATACACCTTACTGAAACCTGTGTAGCATAGAAACAATTGTGCCCACAGTAATTCTATCTTTGAAATTATACTACAGGCAATCCCAGCTTATGGACACCCAACTTACAGACGACCCCTTGTTACAGATGGACATCTCTGCCCACTGTGACCTCTGATGAAAATCTCTGTATGCTTTTCTTTAGTCCCAGGCTGAATTGACTGTAATGAAGTTTTATTAATAATCCCTGGTTCCATGACAGCACAAAGTTTTGAAATTCCAATTGTCACTGGGGCAAACACAATTTTGTGTGGAGCTACAATTATAAAATCTACCTGTTCCAACTTACATACGAATGAATCTTAAGAACAATCCTAACCCGTAACCCGGGGACTGCCTGTATTTAGGCTAACCCTTGGTGTCCATAGGTATCAGTGGGCCTCAGGTGCCATGACCCAGTGGCTGGTTGACTGCTTGTCCTTACCAGGACCACTTTTGATTGGTTCTAATCATTGAATACCAAGAACACAACACAAAAGCTTCCATTTTCTATATACCCATCACGATTTGGCGCTGAGATCCATATGTTTGCCCATTTTCTCTGCCAGTATATTAGATCCTGTCAGGTGCCATTGTCACAAGTTAATCAATGTTTTTCTTTTTTTTTTTTTTAAATGAAATTTTCATTTTTTTTTTTTTTTAAATGAAATGGTTGACATTTAGAACCATTCCAAGTTCTACAGGAACCCCAGACAGCCACGGGACTGTATTAGCTATAAGAGCAAACCAAACAAATACCATATTTTTCGCACTAAAAATCCTTTGATTTTCTCAGAAATCAAAGGTGCGCCTTATAGTCCAGTGCGCCTTATATATGAACCATACTTACAGACAACAGCCGCCTTGAACTGTGCACAGGTCTGCCACCTGCTGGTCATTCATCCTTATAATCAGGTGCGCCTTATATATGAACCTAGACGTTTTAGCAGGCATTTATTGATGGTGCACCTTATACTCCGGTGCGCCTTATAGTCCGAAAAATACTGTAATGGAATCTGTGCGAGTGGAAGGTTTAGGAAAATGTTGTAACCACTGGAGGGTATGGTCATAACTCTCAGCCAAGCAAACATCGGACCACCGCTATTTCTTCATCACGTGGACCCTCGGCTTGCCTACAATATACTTACCTTTACTGTTGCATGGATTTTAGATCCTTAGACCATAACTTTTTTCTGTATGAATGCTTGTTTTTTGCAGGACCATCTACATTTTTTAATAGAACCCTATTTGGGTTACATAATATTTATTGAATATCTTTGATAAGCCCTTTCTGTGGGAGGAGAGGAAAGAACCTGCAATTCCAGACCACTTTTTTTTATTATGCCGTTCACCATGTAGATTAAGCAACTTTTTACCTTATGTTTCTACAGTTACAGTGATATCAAGAAGTATGTATAGGGTTTTTGTTTAGAAACTTTTAGAAAATTAAACAATTTTTTAAAGAATTAGTTTGATTACACTGCATTCTAAGGTCCATAACTGTTGCATTATACAGTCAACGGGAGAGATTTATCAGAAATGTCTGAGGTTCTAGTTGTCCATGTACAACCAATCAGAGCTCAGCTCTCATTTTCTGTACAGTTGTTTATAAAACTAAAGCTGAGCTCTGATTGGTTTCCACGGTCAAGTTTTACCTCAGACACTAATGATAAATCTCCCCAATGTACTCTTGTAGAGGCCTATTTTTTGTTGTGGATGAGACAGAATTTTTAATGTAACGGTGTGGGATGGAGAGAAAAATAAAAATTTCAGTTCACTTTTGTTGTTTTTAAATACCACACATAGATATTGATTTTTCTTGAACACCTTTATATAACACATCGGGGCACATTTACTTACCCGTCCCGTTGTGATCCCCGCTGTGCATCCCACCTGGGTTCGGAGCTGCCGCGATTCACTAAGATCGCGCGTCCAATTTCCTGCATTTGTCGATTCCCCGCTCAGGTCCGCCGGAGTTCACCTTCTTCTTCCCGGTGCATGTGAGTGCTGATCTTGCGACACAATTTGATTTTTAAATCGTTTTGTCCGAATCAATCAGGTTGTCCGACGGCCACGACCCTCGATTTGTGTCACATGAAAGCCGGCGCCGATGCGCCACAATCCGATCGCGTGTGCCAAAAACCCGGGCAATTCGGCGCAAAAAGGAAATATTCGGGAAACCCGACAGAATCGCAGTCCGCGGACCCTTAGTACATGTGCCCCATCCAGTCCAGTATATACGTTCTCTTTTTTATTCCAACAGGGGACGTCACAATGAGAACATGAACATATGACTTCTGATATAGCAAACTGACCCTGGATTAAGGAGGCCGGCTCCCCAGCTGCCATAATAAATTATATTGAATGAATTTTTTTAAGAAGCTCTCCAAATAGTTTATACTGCCAGGCTGGTGTGAAATAACACGCAATGCGAATATGTTCAGAGGTTTGCACAACAAGTGCCATGAGTTTCTCTTCACATACTGTCTTATCAAATACAGCACATAAATCCTGTAGGGTACAGTTCCAGAAAGGACAGCCCCATGGCCACATCTGACCTTCTAATGTTTTCCCACAGCTTCCTACTTTGCCTGCAGAGATCAGCCATGTCCAACACAGAGGCAGGACAAAAATACAGTGTCAGATAGATTATCATTAGATAAGAGATGCGGACAGCGTGGAACAAACAGGGAGAATTCTGTGTATTATATGAAACAAGTTACTACAGTTATTTACCTTCTATCTCTCTATATTTAGACTGTTACTTGGAGGAAAAATCGGCAGCAAATTCAACTTTTATCCGGTTTTTATTATGAATTACAAAATGTTTGGAGGTGTTTTTACTTTTTCTCTAATATTAATTAATCTAAAAGAAATTCATTACACAGTGTCCTATCTGCAGGCAGAATTTTATAGAGCAGGAGCAGCTGAGCAGATTGTACATAGTGTCCTATCTGCAGGCAGCATGTTATAGAGCAGGAGGAGCTGAGCAGATTGTACATAGGATCCTATCTGCAGGCAGCATGTTACAGAGCAGGAGGAGCTGAGCAGATTGTACATAGTGTCCTATCTGCAGGTAGTATGTTATAGAGCAGGAGGAGCTGAGATGATTGTACATAACATCATATTTGCAGGCAGAATGTTATAGAGCAGGAGGACTGAGCAGATTGTACATATTTTCCTATCTGCAGGTAGCATGTTATAGAGCAGGAGGAGCTGAGATGATTGTACATAACATCATATTTGCAGGCAGAATGTTATAGAGCAGGAGGAGCTGAGCGGATTGTACATAGTTTCCTATCTGCAGGCAGCATGTTATAGAGCAGGAGGAGCTGAGCAGATTGTACATAGTGTTCTATCTGCAGGCAGAATGTTATAGAGCAGGAGGAGCTGAGCAGATTGTACATAGGATCCTATCTGCAGGCAGCATGTTATAGAGCAGGAGGAGCTGAGCAGATTGTACATAGGATCCTATCTGCAGGCAGCATGTTACAGAGCAGGAGGAGCTGAGCAGATTGTACATAGTGTCCTATCTGCAGGTAGTATGTTATAGAGCAGGAGGAGCTGAGATGATTGTACATAACATCATATCTGCAGGCAGAATGTTATAGAGCAGGAGGAGCTGAGCAGATTGTACATAGTTTCCTATCTGCAGGCAGCATGTTATAGAGCGGGAGTAGCTGAGCAGATTGTACAATAGTATCCTATCTGCAGGCAGCATGTTATAGAGCAGCAGGAGCTGAGCAGATTGTACATAGTGTCCTATCTGCAGGCAGCATGATATAGAGCAGCAGGAGCTGAGCAGATTGTACATAGTGTCCTATCTGCAGGCAGCATGATATAGAGCAGCAGGAGCTGAGCAGATTGTACATAGTGTCCTATCTGCAGGCAGCATGATATAGAGCAGCAGGAGCTGAGCAGATTGTACATAGTGTCCTATCTGCAGGCAGCATGATATAGAGCAGCAGGAGCTGAGCAGATTGTACATAGTGTCCTATCTGCAAACAGCATGCTTATGTTTGCTCTCACATATAAGGTTGTAAATTCATGTATTTGGTTAGTAAATTATGTATTTGGATATAACTCTATATGGACATTAGGAAACATAGGAAACAGAAATATTTTTTTACTATTCACACAAAGTTAGACTTTTTCCATTTGTGCAGCCCACTAGTTTCCCCAGCATCATCCTCCAGCATAGTGATATAACAAGCATTAAGAAACATGTCAAAATGTTTTTCCTTACCTTGTGCAATACAGAGATTTTTGGATGCGATTTTTGGATGACCTTGACCTTGACCTTGATTGATTCATTTTAATCTTGGTGGCTATATTTTCCTTCATGAATTGTAATAATAAAAATAAATATGTGAATTTCTCTCATATAGGACAATGGTATTTTGACTTGTGATACAAATAATTATCTTAAAACTTCAATTTGTTTGTACAACCTTGAATAGGTCCATTAGAGGTCGCTGAGAACCCATGGTGACCTGAAGGGATCTGTTGGCATCTGGTTCTCTTGACAATGTGTGTGTTAATTAGCTGACATAGTAAAATGCACTAAAAAGATGGGGGTTACCATGGAGAAAACACCATCGAAAATCAGGTTATAAAAAATACATACAGGGACCCACATTAATGTGCAGTTTGCCTGTGTATAGTGCAGGGGGCGCCAGATTCAGGATTTCTGGGGGCCGGTTCTTCATGAATCTGGTGCCCCCTGCACTACTCCGGCAGAGTGCACCACTTTTGTTTGGTGCACCTTTAACATGGGGCGTTCAACACAATTCTGTCGGAGTATCCATGATAAATGTGGCGCATGGTCCGACTGAACACCGGAGCGCCCCCTTCAGTGCAGAAATTTGTGTTGCGTCGGGTATAGTGCAGCTGTCAGGGACACTCCTTAAATACCTGTGCGAGCAGTTTGCACTAAAACTGGTGCAGGGGCTTTAATAAATCTGCACCAGTATCTTTTAGAAATGACATGTTCCGGCATAGTACCTACTGACCCAGTGATGGAAAGACAAATCCAGAGTGTTATCCTTTATAGAATATTGGTAAAGAAGCATTATACTATATCTGCTTACTAAATATTCTTATATTTGTTATCCATGCCTCCTTCCTTCTAAAATCAACATTCTAAATTATGTTAATGAGCCTGCAGGGCTCCTGGATGAGTTACCAAAGCCCCCTCCATGCTGTAGCTTCACAGGCTGTTACACTGTGTAGGATCAATTCCCTCTTCCCATTGTGTGAGATTACATTAGACAGAGGGTGGGGGAATGAGCTGAGGCTGTAGGGGGACGGGAAGACAGTGTAATAGCATGTGAAACTACAGCAAGGATGGGCTTTGGGATCCATTAGCATAATTTTAAAAATGATTTTGAAAGAAAGGAGGCAATGGGTAACAAATATAAGAAGATTACCACATTCACGGTGGCTGGATCTATTAGTAAGTGTACCTGGTTTATCAAAAAGGATTCTGATGGTACATTTCCTTTAAGACTTGACTTTACTGGGGAAATATATCAAGGCAGGTGCTTCCTTGTAAATCTTTCAGCCTCCTTGTAACCTTACTCTGTACGCCCAGAAACAGTGTTGTGTACAGATGAGTGTCGCAGGTATGACTGATCAGACAATTTACCATTTGCTTTCAATAGCTGTTATCGGAAATCTTGTTTGAGAACAGCTATTCCTCCTCACCCACACCATGCACCCGCATGCTCAGTTTGGCTAAATGTTCATGTGCTCTAAATTGGAAGAAGGTAATAAACCACTACCAGACCTATCTGTAGTGTCATTATACTTAACCCCTTAATGACTTGGCCTTTTTTTTAGTTTTTTCACTTCCATTTTTCACTCCCCACCTTCAAAAATCTATAACTTTTTTATTTTTCCACATAAAGAGCTCATGGCTTATTTTCTGCGTAACAAATTGCACTTCGTAGTGACGGTATTTAATATTCCATGGTGCATACTGGGAAGCGGGAAAAAAATTCCAAATGCAGTGAAAATGGTGAAAAAACACATTTGCGACGTTTTCTTGTGGGCTTGGATTTTACAGCTTTCACTGTGTGCCCCAAATGACATGTTTACTTTATTCTTTGGGTTGCTACGATTATGTGGATACCAAATTTGTATAGGTTTTATAATGTTTTCATACATTTAAAAAAATTAAAACCTCCTGTACAAAAATTTTTTTTTTGATTTTGTCATCTTCTGGCGGCAATAACTTTTTCATACTTTGGTGTACGGAGCTGTGGGAGGAGTCATTTTTTGCGAGTTTTGATGGCGTTTTCATTGCTATCATTTTTAGGACTGTGCGACCTTTTGATCACTTTTTATACATTTTTTTATATTTTCCAAAATGGCAAAAAAATTTCATTTTTGACTTTGGATGCTATTTTCCATTACGGGGTTAAACGCAGCGAAAAACCGTTATTATATTTTGATAGATCGGACATTTTCGGACGCGGCGATACTTAATGTGTTTATGATTTTTACTGTTTATTAATATTAATATCAGTTCTAGGGAAAGGGGGGTGATTTGAATTTTTAGGTTTTTTTTTAATAATTTTTTTTTTTAAACTTTTTTTTACTTTTACTTTTACTATTTTTCAGACTCCCTAGGGTACTTTAACCCTAGGTTGTCTGATCGATCCTACCATATACTGCCATACTGCAATATGGCAGTATATGGGGATTTTACTCCTCATTCATTACAATGTGCTGATAGCACATTGTAATGAATGGGTTAAAACGAGACAGCTTCGGGCCTCCGTGAGACCTTCGGCAGCATTGCCGGCGACGATCGGTTCTAGCACCGATCGCGGGTGTTACCGGTAAGCCTTTGCTGCAATATGCAGCAAAGACTTACCGGCTATGGAGAGGGCTCGGCCCGCGAGCCCTCTCCATGCACCCGGACCCGGCGTCGGGAAGGGGTTAAAGGACATCTGCCACCAGAATGAAGGATTGTACATCAAGCACACTGACATACTGGTGTGTGCCCCCTCTGGCAAGATCTTCTCTCCTTTTAGCTTTTTATGCCCTGTTTTTTTACAAAAAAAAGGATTTTAAAATTTTAAAATTTCTGCATATGATCCTGAGGGGCTCTGAGTTCCCCTTAGACTCATTTGCATAATCGTAAAGCCTTTTTTTCTTAAAAACAAGGGCGTAGGAAGCTTAAAGAAGAGTAGATCCTACCAGAGGGGGCGCACACCAGTATGTCAGTGTGCTGGGTGTACAATCCTTCATTCTGGTGGTAGTTGTCCTTAAGGCAATAGACACTTCCCTCAAGCTGAACAAAGAGGAACAAATTTGCCAATTGATAGTAACCCCTACCCAGGAGCGAATTAAGACCACCATGGGCCCTGGGCTGTATGACTATTATAGCCACTACACGTCTGGAATCACTTCCTACATATGGTTCTAGAATCAGCTTCTGGGGGAATGGATTATGTGTCCCTTCTGCCTGCTTTCAATCTGTAGTTTCAGGACCTTTGGAGGACCTTCAAATGTCCTGAAATGGCTCTTGTGTACAATACAATAAAGCTTTATTGATCCCTAAGGAAATTATGGATTGAGTACTTGTGTATTGAGAGCAGGAACAGAAGTACAAGGATTTCATGGCGGAAGATCCTTTTGAGTAGAACATTTTATGGTTGGCCATGGGCCCCGTAGACGGCTTGGGCCCGGTTTACCATCCAAACGTCTATATTATAATCCACTATTTTGTGTACATAAAAATGGTCTAAAACACCAAGCACCACATAGGTTTTTGGACAGTAGAGGTGAGTCATTAGGGACATAGTCTATATTGCACCAGAAATTAGCCAAATTTTGGGCGCAAACTAAGCTAGCTAATAGGAGATGTAAAATAGGACTACAGTGTCTTGTACTACCCCAGATTTATCACCCAACTTCTGAAACTGATAAATCTGCCGCACTATAAGAGAATCTGGTCTTACTTTAGGACAATTTTGAGAAACCAGAAAAGAAAATGAATATTCATGGAGTTATTCATTAATGATTCTTTATATGGACATGTTATTCTGCAAGGTGGAGTAAAGCGAGTAACCAGACAGTTTTGAGTCTTATCTTATGTCATAAGTTTCACGCCCTCTGGCGCTGTTTTTTGTAGACGCGGGGGTTACGTGTGATTGATGTGCTTGTCACTAGAAGGGATTTTCCTCTTCGGTGTTATGTATTATTAATGTGTAACTTATCTTTAAACATGTTATAACTTGTAACCTGTACGCCTTTTCTTTCCAACCAAGTTTGGTAACATGTTTTCATTTCCGTAGAAATTCGGAGTGATTGATTGCATTGGTTGATTGAAAAGGATTTTCCTTTTCTGTTGAAACTTGTGCCTGGGCCACTTTTATTGACCTGGGTTACAGTTCACACAGGAACGTGCAAGAAAGAGTATAATAAAGGTAATCCCTTACACTGAAGTTGCAGTTTACTGTTTAGTAGGAGGAGCTGAACATACTGTACAAAGTGTCCTATCTGCAGACAGCAGGTTATAGAGTAGGAGAAGAAAAACAGATTCTACATAGTTTCCTATCTGCAGTCAGCATGTTATAGAGCAGGAGGAGCTGAGCATATTGTACATAGTGTCCTATCTGCAGGCAGCATGTTACAGAGCAGGAGGAGCTAAGCAGATTGTACATAGAGTCCTATCTGCAGGCAGCATGTTATATAGAGCATGAGGATCTGAACAGCGTCTACATAGTGTCCTATATTCAGGCAGCATGTTATACAACAGGGGTTGCTGAACAAATTGTGCATAGTGTCCGATCTGCAGGCAGCGTGTTATAGGGCAGGAGGAGATGAGGCTGTGAAATATGTTTGCTCTCACTTGTAAGGTTGTAAATTCATGAGTTAGTAAATGATGTATTTTGGTATAACTCTATATGGACATTAGGAAACAGAAATATTTGACTATTTACACAAAGTTATGGAAGACTTTTTCCATTTGTGCAGTCCACTAGTTTCCCCAGCATCATCCTCCAGCATAGTGATATCACAAGCATTAAGAAACATGTCAAAATATTTTTCCTTACCTTGTGCAATACAGAGATTTTTGGATGAGATTTTTGGATGTCCACCATGACCTTGATTGATTCATTTAAACCTTGGTGGCTATATTTTCATTTTTTATGAATTTTTTTAAATAACATGTGCATTTTCCTCTTCTAGGACAATGTTATCTTGACTTGTGATACAAATAATTATATCAAAACTTGTACAATTTGTTTGTACAGACTTGAATAGTTCCATTAGAGGTCACTGAGAACCCATGGTGACCTGAACTGAGCTGTTGACATCTGGTGCCCTTGACAATATGAGGCTCATTTACTTACCCGGTCCAGTCGCGATCCAGTGGTGTGTTCTCCGACGAGGATTTGGGTTCTGCTGGGATTCACTAAGGTCCATGCGCCCGATGTCCACCAGGTGTCACTGCTGCACTGAGGTCCGCCGGAGTTCACCTTCCTCTTCCCGGTGCATGTAAGTGCATGTCAAGCGACACAAATTCTTTTTTAAATACCGCGTTTTTTCCGAATCCGTTGGATTTTCCGATGGCCACCCCCCCATTTCCGTCACGTGCAAGCCGGCGTGGATGCGACACAATCCGATCGCGTGCGCCAAAAACCCAGGTCAATTCAGGTAAAAACTGTGGTAATCGATAAGCATTTTATAGAGCAAGGGGGGCTGGACATATTGTACATTGTGTCCTATCTGCATGTTATAGAGGAGGGGAAGATGAGCGGAATCTACAGTGTCCTATTTGCAGGTAGGATATTATAGAGCAGGAGGAGCTGAGCTGATTTTATGTTGTTTCCTATCTTCAGACAGCATGATATAGAGCAGGAGGTGCTGAACAGATTGTAAATTGTGTCCTATCTGCATGGAGTGTGTTATAGAGCAGGAGGAGCTGAGAATATTGTAGTGTCATATCTGCCTGTGTAGGAGTGACCCTACAAAGAGAACTGTCAGTAACTGAACAGAACCACACACTGGACTCCAAAACAAGAATGAGCAGAGATATAAATGTATAAATTACAAGTTTGTTTAATTTCTTCCAACAAAACTGTCCAACAATCTATCCAGCTACTTTTGCTCTATACTATTCTGTTATTACACTATGAGGCTATATTTTACTCAGAAGTGCACTCGGCCTTGGTCGTCATCATGTCCTATTCAGAACAAAGGAAGCTGATGTTTTGTGACGAGTTCCTACACTAAAGAGCTGGTGGTCACTGATGACTTCATCTCTGGATCTAAAAATACAATCACGGTGACTTGTGTGATGATCACCACAAACAAAATCCCCTACCTCAGCTCCTGTGAGTGCGACCCGGATGCAGTGAACTCTTGAGGTTAACATCAGCCATAGTAGAATTCTCAGTTTGGACCAAAACCAGGAATGTATTTACACATGGAGTATACTATTCTCTACTACTGATGGTCTACGGAGAAGAAAGCGGATCATCCAGGACAGTATGGTCATGCTGGAGAGGGTTGATCTTCCCTGGTTCTTATGACCCCCAAAATAGGCAGGACCTCAAAGTTGAGACACCTCCTTTGTCCATATTTACACCCTCGTTCTTCACCTTCTTTCAAGATTGTGGAGAATGTAAATCTTGCACGACTTTTTAATTTCCATAACAGATCCATAAGATTTACTCTTTCATTGGACTTGACCAAAGGAAAAATAGCCAAATGACTCCATTGAAATGTAGGTTACCCCAGGCCGGACGGGTCTCGTAGCAAGCGGCCTTCCTTACTGTGTAGGTAAACACCCCCATACCATCTTAATAAGAGGACGGTTGGACGCCTATTGTTCCTCCTCCCCATCTATTGCAGAACCAAAAAAGACACAGGTTGCCCTTACCTTCTGTAATTTGATAATGAGGCAACCTCACTTGCTTCATGGGTCCCTTGCCTCATGCTGTCATCTAGCTAACTTCTACAAATAGGATAAAGACCAGGATAGAGAATTGTTAATCCTTGTCAGACGCACGCTGCTATACACTGACCCACATTGTATATATTAATACAGGCTGACATAAACATGTACAGATTGGCACATCTGTAGACAGACATTGACAGGGACAGGAAGAAAGCGTTTGAGACACATACGCTGACAATTATATTTGCAGAGACGGAGGGATGTGCTCTTTATTCTCCGGCAGACGGGAGGATTTTTACATCTCGCTCCTGTTGTGGGTCTTAGAAGTTTGGTTGTGTACTGCTGAGGCAAGGTGTGTGGCTACGTATTGCTGAGTACGGCGCTGTAGGGTTGTGTGGTGCTGAGTAAGGGTCTGTGTGGTTGCATGTTGCTGATTTTAGTCTCGTAACATTCCTTCTAATCTCACAATAAGTTGTGGCTTCTTTTTTTTTATTAAGGTGTGACCTGAGGAAGAGAGCGATGTTCTCAATGGAGTTGACCTCAATACCTTAGGTCACTTCGAATAAACAGAGGGAGGTCTCTCTCATGTGTAGAAACCTCTTAAAGGGGAAGACTAGAATAGAAATCTCTCTTTGAAATACACAATTGGGGGTTAAGACCCTTATCTGATCTTCTACAAAGAGGTCCTCTCACTATGAAGAGTACAACCAGAGTTAAAGAGGACCTGCCACCACCTCCATCATCTTTAACTCTTTGCAACCTTCGGCTCTGTACTGCGTCTGGTTTAGTAGACCACATAATTAGAATATTGATTGCCAAAACTAATTGCATTATTGTTTGAGAATTGATGGAATTGGGGCCAGAAAAAAGATTGCAGCTTCAAGAAAATCAATGGAGTTACATCTACTAAAGGAGTTGGTGGAGAAAGTGGATTCCCAATGGATTTGGAGGAAACTGTTCTGGGCTACGTTTGTCCTGTTTTGGTACAGGGAAAGTGAATACCTGATTCAAGTCTAGATAGTCCCAGTAGTTACTGTAGGTATCCTTAAACTGCTGTGCCCTTATTACTATAAAGGGTCTGGAAGTTAGAGTTCTCCTTACCAAACATGACCGCCTTGTAGGTGTGTGGACACTTATAGCTATTGATGCTCCCCTTGGGTATTCTGTTAAAATATGCAGATATGTTTTCCAGGATGGAATGCTTCTTTTTCCTACCTTAAAAGACAGCCCATTACTATATAGATAGTCACAGACATTTGTTGAAACAAGGATCTGTAACTAAAACCCATTGACACTTGGGTTCCCTCCACTGACAAGCACTAGGGGGCAAACAGTGTTTATATAGCATAAAAAAACCTCCTATTTATGTGTTTATTTATAGGTCTGCTGCCCTTAAAGGGAACATCTCAGGCAGCTGGGAACCACTGAAGCATCAGAATGACTTTAGATAACTGGATTCCAAACATTGATATTACCTCTGCCTGTAATTGAGAAAAACGGTAGAAAGTGGGAGTGGGTCTTGGGAGACGGGTTCCCATGACTCTCCTGCGCATGACTCTCCTGCGCATGCGACGTGGGTCTGGTAAAGCCATGGGAAGGATTCCTTGCCCAGAACATGCGGTATTACTACCCTCGGCTTCACTGGACAAACTGCACATGGGGCCCAATTCACCAGACCCACACCGAAATTTCAAATACTTTTCTAATTTTCAAAGTACTTTAAAACAAGTTCACACAAACGTATGCCCGCCGGGCCGGAGAGTCTATCCGTCCCCTCTCCATAGCGATGCATGGTGCACAACGCCGTAACACGGGGACATGTCCAATCATTTCCCTGTGTACGGAGTGGTACACTGCCGGACGTTTGCGGCACTGTATCGCTCTGTGCGTCCATTGCCAGATATACATCCCCCAACGTACATGTGAACGCAGCCTAATGTTGGTACATATGCTAGGAAAAAGTTGAATCCATATCCCAGCAAAAACAGAAGAGATTTCCATTCTTCAGAATTTTTACTATTGCAGCACTGCATGGGAAGTAGGAATAGGATATAGGGAGAGGTTTAAGTAACTTCTCTGCATGTCAGCTAATAAATGAAGGGGGGGTCTTTAATCTTCCACATCTACCTATGTAACGTGAACATTGCATTTGTTGCCAGGATGTGACTTTGCTCTATTGACACAACGGTGATGAAACGTCTGTAGTTATTATTTTTGATCTGTGTGACACACTTACACAGCCCTCCCCTCCATCCGCACTAGTGTGCAAGTGTGACACACACTGCCCCCCCTCCCCTTACATACCATGTGTTACAATCTTGTGGTCTGAGGTTTGAGTGATTCAGCCATTAAGGTGTATATATAGTGGAGATAAACACAAGCATTCAGAAGCAACAAGACAGGGAAGGAAAAAGAGCTAGTTGTCCCCTGAAGAATGCTGGCAGCGCGGCTCCTTCTTCTCGGCACCTTGTGTGCCTGGAGTTATTCTGCTCCAACATCTCAGCAGAATCCTGTAGCTGTTATATTCCCGTCCGACTTAAGGAGCAACTTAACTGACCTACAGACGGCGGAGGTAAATACCCTTTTATATATATTGCCCTGGACGTACGGATGGATGGTCACCCTGATGCCATCATCAGTAATGTATCACCGTCTACTAACGTGACCCCTTTCTTGACTTTGTCATAACATCCCATTCCTTTCACAGAAATACCTAATACAATATGGCTACATGCCCCAGCAACAAGGAGAATCGAGTCACATGCCCCTGCTAAACTCCATGAAAAAGTCACTGACCAGAATGCAGAAGAAACTGGGACTTAAAGAAACCGGAGAGCTTGATGCTGAGACCATGGAGGCTATGAACAGCCCCCGTTGTGGCGTGCCGGATGTGGGCAAGTTTCAGACGTTTGAGGGAGATCTAAAGTGGGATCATAATGATATTACATACAAGTAGGTGACCACTTTTTACTGATGCGTGAACCATAGTGATGTAGAGCGTAAAACAGAGGAAATTACAGAGGAAACATGTGACATTGACACTTAAAGGGGTATTCCCATTTTGGCAAATTATTGATATTGTTTGTATAATGAAAAGTTATATAATTTTCCAATATACTTTCTGTATCAATTCCTCACAGTTTCTTAGATCTCTGCTTGCTGTCATTCTATAGAAAGTTTAATTGTTTATTTGCAGTGGACAGAAATCTGGCCAGGGTCACACAGGGACACAGATCATTTGGGACACTCTACCACCAGTAATCTGGTGTCTGGTTGTAGATGTCCTTTAAAGTGTCCTCATCTTGCTGCAGGTGGTGTTGCCTAAAGAAACAAGCTCAACTTGACTCATGTATGGTGCACCCCTGTGTACAGTGACCTAAAAAATCATTTAGGATCATCATAAAGGGGTTGTGTAAAGGTCTCTTGTCACCAAAAAATGCATTGTAATTTGTAGACATTATATTATAGAGTACATGAAGTTGAGCTGATTAATATATAGTTTTGTGGGAAAAGATCTAATTATATATTTAAATCTGTGTTTACTGTGGGTTCAGGAGTCCAGTAGGTGCTCCTACTCGGTGGTTGACTGTTATCTCTATGTGTAGTCATACAGGGAAGACTTCCTATGCCTAAGTCATGTTTTACATTTAGGATCCTCAACTACTCACCTGACCTTGACCCTGAAGTGATCGATGATGCCTTTGCCCGTGCCTTCAAGGTCTGGAGTGATGTTACACCCCTCACATTTACCAGAATCTACAATGGGGAACCTGACATCAACATCTTGTTTGGATCTGACAGTGAGTGAATTTTACCCCCCAAAGCAATATTAAATTGGGGTTCCTTATGGCCAAGAGCTTGTATAAATCTGGGGGCCACATTGTTCATCAACCTCTAACAAGGAGACCTTAGTCCCCTCCAAACTGGGTTGTGCTTTGGATATGAGTCTGGACGCACTGGGGGATCCTTTGGAGAAGTTTGGCTTAGAACATGACATACCCAAATAATATAAGTCATTAAAAGACAGTAGGCCACCCTCTCAAAATTTAAGATGGTATAATTTCTAAAGACCATCTCACAAGACTTATGCCGCAGGTACTGGGAGCCATATAGGTGCCAACATGGTAGGGTTCCTTGGGTGGGAGTAATGCATTGTATATTAACCACATGAGTAATAATTGTGTATTTGCTTTACAGACCATGGAGATCCTTATCCCTTTGATGGGAAAGATGGTCTTTTGGCTCATGCGTACCCTCCAGGTGAAGGTGTTCAAGGGGATGCTCACTTTGACGAGGATGAGAACTGGACTCTTGGAACTGGAGTTGGTGAGTGTGAACGATCAACAATAGGATTATGTAATGACATTGTCATGTTAAGCCACGGGTCCATGAAAATGAACCTTTTATGTAAACTAGCTATGAAAAATAACGGTAAAATTAATTATAGCTAATGATGCCTAAAATATGCCATGATTTGATTACCATGTTTGCAATTTTATAAGATCTTTAACAAGAAACAGAAGAAAGATGTTGGATGCAGCTACATCGCTTTAAGGCATATTTCAATTAACACAGTTCGTTAGCTGGAATAATTATTTTTTATAAAGAAAAATAGATATCAGCTATTTACTTTAAGAAGCTTCTGCAAAATAATGATGAGTCTGACTGTAATCACTAATACAGTGCAAGTAGCTGTTCACATTTGGGACCTTAAAGGGAGTGCTCCAGGTCTTAAATAGCCCTGCCTAATTTCTCACCCTCTTCTCTGAGTGACATCACCATCCTTTCTGATGTCATGGTACCCCCTCTTCCCATATGAAATATGTATTTTGCCTGGTGAATATGTGGTGCACTCCATGTTGTTGTGTTACATGGCTTCTCCATGCATGGGCCAAGAGAACAATGGAGGTCCTTGACATATGAAACACCCTGATGTTGGTAAAGCTGATGCTATCAATTATAGAATTATTTGGTTGGGAACACTAACCTGAAAACCTCCTGTTAACCATTTACACTTAGATTAGAATGGTAATTTAACTTTTCAATGCAGTCATCTTGGTCATATAAGGTGTCCTTTACCTTTCAGTGATGGGACATTGACAGACCATAAGGTCTTCTTTACACTTCAGTGAGGTCAATTTTGTAGGTCACATAAGGTTGGCTTTACTTTTTAGTGAGGGGGGGGGTCTAAATAAACAATGTAAGGTCTTCTTTACCTTTCAGTGATGGGACATTGACAGACCATAAGGTCTTCCTTACACTTCAGTGAGTTCAATTTTGAAGGTCAAATAAGGTTGACTTTACTTTTTTAGTGAGGGGGTCTTAAAGGAAACCTACCATTTAGAATGGTAGGTGTAAGCTGTAAGTACCGAGCACCAGCTCAGGGTGAGCTGGTGCCGGTACTTACTTTCGTTAGTGTTATAAACCGCGGTATCGCAGTTTTGACACTTTTTAAACTTTAGAGCAGAAGGGGCTTCGGCGCTGCGCACAACCGTGCGTACGCAACATCTCCGCTATTTCCTGTGGAGGCTCTAAAGTTTAAAAAGTGTTAAAACCACGATACCGCGGTTTATAACACTAACGAAAGTAAGTACCGGCACCAGCTCACCCTGAGCTGGTGCTCGGTACTTACAGCTTACCCCTACCATTCTAAATGGTAGGTTTCCTTTAATAAAGGTCTTCTTTACCTTCCAATTTGGGGACCTTGATAAACCATAGTGTCTTCTTTATTCAGAGATGTCAATTTGCTAAATCATGTTTGCTAACTTAAACTGAGGGAACCTTCATAGACAATATACGTTTTTTACTCTTCAGTCAGCTTTCCTTTACTCTTCAGTGAGGTCAACTCAGATGACCACTTTTGGTGGTTTTAAACTTTCTCAATTTACTATTTTACTTTTCTCATAAACTCAGCTGTATAGACCATTTTAGGTAGGTTTACCTTTTTGGACCATGTTAGGTTTCGTATTCTTTACAATAGGCTCAGCTCCATTGGCCATGTACGGGAATTATTTTCAATACTATCTCATTTTCTCGCTTACAGTGGTGAAGACCCGATTTGGTAATGCTGATGGAGCTACGTGTCATTTCCCCTTTGTGTTTGATGGTCAAGAATACAACTCCTGCACAAGCAATGGCCGATCAGATGGACACATCTGGTGTAGCACAACCCCCAACTTTGATGTGGACCAAAAATTTGGCTTCTGCCCTAGCGAGTGTGAGTACAGTACGCCGGAGCACCTCACAGATATCTGCTTTCATGCCAAATTTAGCAGAGCTGGGACTTGATTGCATAACCCTAGTAAATAAAACATCATAAATTGCATGTTCACTCAGGATGTGGGAACTACTGGATATAATGCTACAAGATGCCTTTAAATAATCCATGAAGTTGGTTTTAAGCTTAATAGCCTTTTATGATTTGGTTATACATAGCACCTAACTCGATATATATATATTTTATTTAACACTGACTTTCATTCATATTAGATTTTTATGGACTAAAAATAGTCATAGCTGTCATGATTTTACATTCTACATCATCATGTCTTTGTAATGTGAATGTTAAAGGGATTTTCCAGGAGTTAAATATTGATAGCTTGCGAGGGGAAGGTGTCTCAGGGAATCCACTCTAATAAGCAAGTATAGCGGGCACTGAATTTATTTGTAGGTATCTCTCTGACCAAAAAATCTTGTTCAACTGAAACTAAAGCCCCTTCGACCCTCATCTCTTCTATGTAACATGGTAGCCAAGTTTACATGTGGCCTGATTAAGAGAAGGCACCTCTATCTTTACGTCCTGTGAGATATTGGGCATGTTGATATCCAAAAGGTTGACCCTACTTACTCACACAATATGCCATCACGGCAAAGCAGGACACTCTCATTCACAGTAGCTGGACATTCAGTCTACTGAAATTGGTGGGCTTTACCAGTATAAACTTGTGTATGACCATCATTGGTTCCAAACTATCTCATAATTTTTGGTCAAATTTTATAGCTGAAAAGACTCAAAACTTCTGTTTTGAGCAAAGACAGTCATAAAAGTTGAAAGAACATATATAAATTTACCTCTGCTTTCTCCACAGTGCTCTACACCTTTGACGGCAATGCAGAAGGTCAGCCCTGTGTATTCCCATTTATTTTTGATGGTCAGTCTTATTCTTCCTGTACAACAGAAGGTCGTTCAGATGGATATCGCTGGTGTAGTACCACAGCCAACTATGACAAGGATGGCAAATACGGATTCTGCCCCAACAGAGGTACATGGTCTTTATATAAGATATATGTGGATGTGACATGATAAAACATTTGGAGGACACTACTGACTTGAACCATTTCCATGCAGATACTTCTGTCATTGGTGGAAACTCTCAGGGTGACCCTTGTGTGTTCCCCTTCACCTTCCTGGGCAAGACATATCGCCAATGTACTAGCGATGGACGGGACGACAAGAAATTATGGTGTGCAACTACCTCCAGCTATGACAAGGACAAGAAATGGGGATTCTGCCCAGACCAAGGTATGTAACATAATACAACTTATCTTACCAATAATGTCCTAGATGAAATAGTGCCCTTTACAATAAAAGTTTAGACCACTGTGCCCTATAGAGTAATAGTGTGACCATAGTCAGGGTCAACTCAAGGATTCAGTAGCCCCTTGGGCGACAGAGCCTCAGTGGGCCCCTTTACAACGAACTCATGTGGCGGCATTAAAAATTGAGAAACTGTTCCCTAAAACATTCCCTAGTTTATCATCCCAAACAGCCCCCTCATGGGTATTTTATAGAAAGCCTCCCACACCCCCTATGAATGCATTATGTACAGACTTATGCGGGCCCCCGCGGCAGCCCTGGGCCCCGGCACTTGCCCGGGTATGTCCAGTTCTGGCACTTGCCCTGCCCATAGTGACCAGTGACATACGGTAACTTGAAATTGCTGAGTCCCAATGGAAAATCTGTACCAGGCCCATTACTATTAAGGTAGTTATCCCAATTATTTAAGTTATCCCCTATCAACAGAATAGGAGATAACAGGGTGATTGGAGTCCAAAAGCTGGGACCCCACAGATCACTAGGAATACTCGTGATCTGGAGAGCAGATGTCCTGAACTAACTAATGAATGGAGTGCCCTGTCACTCTGTATACTATCTATGAAAGCCATCACAGATAGAAAAGAGTATACTCATCCTGCCCCTCCACCTTTTAGTGAGAACAGGATCCCCATTCTTTGGAAGGTTGAGGGTTCTGTTCTCGTGATAGGTGGGGTCTGAGGAGTTGGTCCCTCACCAATCAACAAGTTATTTCCTATCCTGCTCAACCTTTTTGCACACCCCACAGTAAAAGTGCCCACTTATTGTAAAATTGAGTGCCACAAACACACATCAAGCTTCTTGCATGGTGTTCCAGTTGTTGGATCCCTACCAATCTGGTATTGATCACTTCTCCGAAGTGAAAATTTGGAATGCTCTTATAAAATGGTTTTTAGTGTCTTTGCATAGAAAAATTGCACCTGAGAAACAGAACATCTACTGTGCTGTCAGCAGCATGATTTAAGTATCTGGTGACTTGTAGCCTGCAAGCCTGACAACACAGAAACAGCTTAAATGGTACTGCCAACAGGAGACGAGTTGCTAAGGAACCATTGGTTTTCCTTGTTAAATTATCACCGGAAAGTAATTTCTGATGGACGTAGTCTTAAATATCACACCCTAACTTGAGTGTTTTCATCAACCCATAACTTCATCCAACATTTCTTAATTTTCCACAGGTTACAGTCTGTTTTTGGTGGCAGCACATGAGTTTGGTCATGCATTAGGACTGGAACATAGTAGCGTCCAAGATGCCCTGATGTACCCCATGTACAAATACGTGAAAGACTTTGAGCTCCATTCTGATGACATAAATGGGATACAGTATCTATACGGTAAGGGCCTCCAGGTTATTAAATTAATATTTGTCTACCATTCTTACATGGTATTTGCCATGATTCAGTTTTAAGCCAATCGACATGCTATTTTATGATAATTAAAAACAGTCAGATCCGCTTCTCTCCCCGGACGTAAATCATTTTCACCGGCAACTGTGCTGTTGCCGGGCAACCTGTAAATGTGGATTGATTGTGAAGGGAACAGGAATGACTGGCAATGGCGCGAGAGATGGAGGAATTAGGGTTATTACTTGGAAACTCTTGATTACATATGTACAAACGGAGCCGCGCTATATAAAGCACACATATCACTACTACATAATGATAGCAATGAATAATATACTCCCCAAGTAGGATGTCGGAATGTGCATTCATGGAGATGGAGATGAAATATTGGTTGTTGTACTTGTAAATGGTGCTCAAAAGAAATGCAATAATTACAAAAAAAAGCGTAAGAGCTGAAAAAAATCCAATGTGTTCTTTACTGTCAATGTCTATACTTCAATGATATATTACAGCCCAGCAGTAGACGTCGTAGTGATTAATTACTGGGCCTATAGCAGATAGTACGGCAGCTGGAACTGCTTGATTAATTCTTGTCTATGTTTTAAAGGATCTGGATCTGGTCCAAAGCCCACTCCACCAAAACCCACCAAGAAACCACGGCCTACAACCACTCCTTCAACCCCTACCACCACTACTATGACCACTACTACCACTACTACTAGTGATGTTCCTATTGATCCTACACAAGACCCATGCAAGGTGAAAATGTTTGATGCCATCGCAGAAATTCAAGGAGTCCTTCATTTCTTTAAGGATGGGTAAGAGGAACATGATATAGGTTGCCTTTGAAACTTAAAAATCTGCTTTTTATACAATTTTTAGCACATTTGTTTCATCATTGACAAGTTCCTTCTATTTATGTTTCAGAGTGTACTGGAAATTACCGGCCAGAGGTCCACCCAAGTCTTCTACCCCAATATCAGACACTTGGCCAGAACTCCCCTCCAATATTGACACTGCATTCCAGGACCCCAAAAGCAAGAAGATCTTCTTTTTCTCAGGTGGGAGATTAAGGAGTGATAAAAGGGTGCATTTAGACGCTCTGCTTATGACCATGTGGAAAACTTTGAGTACTCCCTTGGCAAATCATATGTAAAAAAGCTTTCCTTCATAAGGAAGTGGTATCTCACTTTTAAGCTTCCCATAAGAAGCTAGCCAATGGCTACCACAAGGAATATTTAAAGCGATACTTTTCATTCTTTTGGAGGGTTGCTTATTTGCATATTCATTTCTCATGCCTGTAAGATTTCCTACCCCATTTAAAGGTCTCCAACAATATCCTTGTAAGCTATGTCAATGGATTCTTACCCAGGAAGCTATTACTCCAAGGGTCAACAAGCCCAAACACATGTCTACAGAAGGGTGGCTTTTACTTTTGAAGATATTATAGTCATGTGTCACATGGGTGCCAGTTTTTTTAACCTCATATCGCCCAATCCACGGATGTCAACCCATAAATGTGAACAGACCCTAACAAGATAGCTGTCTAAAAAAGGTTTTAAACACACATTGGGGCAGATTTATCAAGCTGTCTGAAAGTCAGAATATTTCTAGTTGCCCATGGCAACCAATCACAGCTCCCCTTTAAAATATTCATGAGCACTGGTAAAATGAAAGCTGAGCTGTGATTGGTTGCCATGGGCAACTAGAAATATTCTGACTTTCAGACACTTGATAAATCTGCCCCATTATGTGGATGCCAGATATTGCTACTTTTTATCCCCCTATGCCAAGTGAGCATTGAGGGTGCATGGTGGGGCGAGGTGTGGGCTGGATGTTATTGTAGATAACCTGGACACACGATATACCTTCCCCCACTGGGTCTAATCTAGTATAATCCGCATGCAAGTTTCCTGCCATTAAAAAGTGGCAATTTTTAGCACATGCCATGTAAACTTTCTGCTTTTTCTGCCATATTCTCCAAAAGTTGTCAGATCGGTCAATTAAGGGGACCAGGAAGAGGATATGTTGGCCTGCCAGAAAACTGTTGCAGGTTACAGCTAAAATCTTTGGCCAGCATAGATTTCAATTCTGGTCTTGGGGGCGATGCACCATAATCAAGGCCAGTGCAGAAATCATGGGTCTTAATAAAGTTGCACCATTTTGGAGAATTAGTTTGTATGGGCATGACATTAAGCCCCTCACCCTATAGATCCACCCTTGTACATACCCTAAGTACCCATTATACGGCTGGATATGAGAGGCTTTTGTCTCCTCTCATAGGCAGCTCTGATCATTAAAAAAGGATGGTTTTATAAGATTGATACTGTCCCTGTAGTCATGTTTTATGTATCATAACCTGTCATAACATTCATGTCATCGCAGGTCGCAAATTCTGGCAGTATACTGGAAACACAGTTCTGGGACCACGTAGCCTTGACAAACTAGGATTCGGCAAGGATGTGGACAGAATCTTAGGTGCTATTACAAGGGATAATGGAAAGGTCCTGCTGTTTAACGGTGAAAGATACTGGAGGTAAAATTTTACAATCCAAGCGATAATATATAAAAGAAAAACATCTGTAGTTGCTCGGAGAAAAATAATAACTTTATTTTCCTATTAATAGACTGGATGTGAAGTCACAGGCGGTGGATAAGGGATACCCACGACACACAGATGAAGATTTCACTGGCGTTCCCACTGATTCTCACGATATCTTTGTGTATCAAGGTAATGATGTACATTGTGGTGTAGCATCTTTTCTTATATTGGCCCCGGGGGACTCATTTCTCTCTCAGGCACTCGGACTCTGCACAGAGGTTCAGCAGTGACGCTGCTATGAGAGTGCGGGCCTACTTCAGGCTCTGGCTGCAGCCATTATTAGGCCGTAGTAATGTAACCGTAGAGCCCATAGAAATACCACAGTGTGGGCAATAGAATAACTTGAAGCTGCTGGGTCAGTGTAAAATCTGTGCCAGGCCCCAAATCATAATATATTGGGGGATTTATCACGGTGGGTGCCAGGGTGATCATACAATATCATAACCGCATTGTATATAGTACTAGTACTTACCATATGGGAAACAGAAACCTTATGAGTCCCTAAGTCTCTTGGGTTTAGTGGCGACCTTACACCTATTCAACCTGCATCAACCCACATCCTATATTCAGGCTGAATGGAGAGAGGGCCGCACATGCTGCTCTCCATTTTACTTCATGGAAGAGCCAAAAATAACTAGGGCTGTTTTCTCAGACTTTCTATCTCGTATCGGACAGATCTATCTCGTTCTAGAGACAGATCTATCTATCTATCTATCTATCTATCTATCTATCTATCTATCTATCCATCCATCATATCTATCTGTCTCCTCTATCTATCTATCTCGTATCTATCTTGTACCTATCTATCTTTCTATATATTTATATATATCCGTCTCATCTATGTATCCATCTATCTTGTATGTATCTATCTATCTATCTCATATCTATCTATCTATCTTTCTATATATTTATATCTATCTGTCTCCTATATCTATCTATCTATCTATCTATCTATCTATCTATCTATCTATCTATCTATCTATCCATCATTTAGCATTCACGGTATCCCAATTAAAATGTATACATAACCTGCATCATATGTTATCCATGTCTCATAGATGTGCAGATATTTACAAATGTTCTTCTTCTTCTTCTTGCAGGCAAATACTACTTCTGTCAGGATTTCTTCTTCTGGCGCATGACGTGGCGCAAGCAAGTGGAAAAAGTTGGCTATGTGAAATACGACGTCCTTCGCTGTCCGGAAAATTAGAGTTTCATCGGAGGAGGATGAATGTGTTACGAAGAGTTGGCCATTTAGGAAAGGGTTAAACGAGGGTTGTCGGAGGTAGCTTAGAACGGGAAGTCTTTGTTTTTATATATGTCAACCTTAGATCCCGCCGCGCCTCTCGGCGGCAGATGTGCTCCTACAAGAGACGTGTAAGTGTTGAGGCACTGTAAGCATGGGCTCCATGTTTAATCCCCCTTAGGGTTGTGTGTGTGTGTGTGTGTGTGTGACTACGCCTGCCTGGCGCAGGCTTCCGCAGAGATGTGTGACAGATGATGAGTTGTGGCAGTAGTAAAATGAGACAAGGTGACCTTTCAGAGATTTCTATAATATATTGTTTTCTATTCTAATAAATACTGTTCCTTCTTGACCCGGGCTTCTGTAGTTTTTTGCATGTGAAAAGATAAAACATTTTGTAGAAGGCTGTAGATTGGGGGATTTGTTTAATGGGATTCTATAGGAAACATGGCTGCTTTTTTCTATGAACAGTGCCACATCTGTCCACGAGTGGCGGCTGGTACTGCAGTTCTACTCTATAGAAACAATGGTCACGAATAAGAAGTCAGTTGGAAAGGGGTTTTACCCTCCAGATCATCAGTGAGGAGAAAACAGTGATATCGCAGTACAAGGCTAATAAATAAAGTGATGTCACAGTACAGTGATAATACACACAGTGATGTCACAGTACAGAGATAATACACACAGTGATGTCACAGTACAGGGATAATACACACAGTGATGTCACAGTACAGTGATAATACACACAGTAATGTCACAGTACAGGAATATTACACACAGTGATGTCACAGTACAGGGATAATACACACAGTGATGTCACAGTACAGGGATAATACACACAGTGATGTCACAGTACAAAGATCATACACACAGTGATGTCAAAGTACAGGGATAATACACACAGTGATGTCACAGTACAGGAATAATACACACAGTGATGTCACAGTACAGGGATAATACACAATGATGTCACAGTGCAGAGATAATACACACTATGATGTCACAGTACAGAGATAATACACACAGTGATGTCACAGTACAGGGATAATACACACAGTGATGTCACAGTACAGAGATCATACACACAGTGATGTCACAGTACAGAGATCATACACACAGTGATGTCACAGTACAGGGATAATACACACAGTGATGTCACAGTACAGGGATAATACACACAGTGATATCACAGTACAGAGATAATACACAGTAATGTCACAGTACAGGGATAATACACACAGTGATATCACAGTACAGGGATAATACACACAGAGATATCACAGTGCAGGGATAATACACACAGTGATGTCACAGTACATTGATAATACACACAGTAATGTCACAGTACAGGGATAATACACATAGTGATGTCACAGTACATGGATAATACACACAGTAATGTCACAGTACAGGAATATTACACACAGTGATGTCACAGTACAGGGATAATACACACAGTGATGTCACAGTACAGAGATCATACACACAGTGATGTCAAAGTACAGGGATAATACACACAGTGATGTCACAGTACAGGAATAATACACACAGTGATGTCACAGTACAGGGATAATACACAATGATGTCACAGTGCAGAGATAATACACACTATGATGTCACAGTACAGAGATAATACACACAGTGATGTCACAGTACAGGGATAATATACACAGTGATGTCACAGTACAGATATCATACACACAGTGATGTCACAGTACAGAGATCATACACACAGTGATGTCACAGTACAGGGATAATACACACAGTGATGTCACAGTACAGGGATAATACACACAGTGATATCACAGTACAGAGATAATACACAGTAATGTCACAGTACAGGGATAATACACACAGTGATATCACAGTACAGGGATAATACACACAGATATATCACAGTGCAGGGATAATACACACAGTGATGTCACAGGACAGGGATAATACACACAGTGATGTCACAGTACAGGGATAATACACAATGATGTCACAGTGCAGAGATAATACACACTATGATGTCACAGTACAGAGATAATACACACAGTGATGTCACAGTACAGGGATAATATACACAGTGATGTCACAGTACAGATATCATACACACAGTGATGTCACAGTACAGAGATCATACACACAGTGATGTCACAGTACAGGGATAATACACACAGTGATGTCACAGTACAGGGATAATACACACAGTGATATCACAGTACAGAGATAATACACAGTAATGTCACAGTACAGGGATAATACACACAGTGATATCACAGTACAGGGATAATACACACAGATATATCACAGTGCAGGGATAATACACACAGTGATGTCACAGGACAGGGATAATACACACAGTGATGTCACAGTTCAGGGATAATACACACAGTGATGTCACGGAACAGGATAATACACACAGTGATATCACAGTACAGGGATAATACACACAGTGATGTCACAGTACAGGGATAATACACACAGTGATGTCACAGTACAGGGATAATACACACAGTAATGTCACAGTACAGGGATAATACACACAGTGATATCACAGTACAGGGATAATACACACAGTGATGTCACAGTACAGGGATAATACACACAGTGATGTCACAGTACAGGGACAATATAACTTATGTATGTGAGGGGAGGGTTACTTTTAATTTTTATTTCAGAAAATGTTGACATTCCCGTTGGACCTGCCTCAAGCAAAACCTGTAAACCTGAGTGGGAGTGAATATACAGGAACTTGCCTATATATCTGTATGTACCCGATGAGTGACCCATTAAATCATACAGCGGCATCCTGAGGTTGGCAAAGGCAGACTGACAAAACATCAAACAAGAATCGGGATGAAAGGATCTCTCTGTTTTATTATTTCTCTAAAAATAACTCTAAGCTTTCATGAATCTTGAGAATCTAGAGCAGAACATGTAGGAGTTTAGGGGAGCGATGACTGAAAATCAAAGCGGAGGCTTTTTGATCAGGCTGGATTGGGCATGACATGCATGAAGCAGGAGCGGGCATCATGTACAAAATCAGGATGGAAGACAATAGATTTGAATATAATGAATTATTGCTGGAAACAACTTCATCATTTAGGTGTTACCTTATTTCTACCCCCATGAAAATAGTTATTTTTTTCCAATATAATATTGCTAACCCATTAATGGAATTTGGGGTCAATAAAGGACTGTCCCATTTTCAAGGTCCCCCGTTAATGAGCCGTAGAGTATTTACTAAGAGGGGGAATCATGTCTATTCATGACATCTACAGCCTCCTTTTTTAAATAAGAATTATGTAATGCTTCGTTTGTCCTATAGGGGCACCGCAGGAAAAAGAGAAACACTTATCAATTAAAGGGGTTGTACCAACTGAGAAAGTTGCCCAAGGTGATTGGTCATGAGAACTGGACCCTCAGCAATCCGGAAAATAGGGGTCCCATTCTCACAGCACTTGGCTATCTCTGACACGCTCAACGTCAGTGAATTGGAGTGCCATGGATACCAACCCCTCCATAGAATGGAATGGATAGGGAGTATACATGCTCGTCCTGCTGCTCTACCTAACAATGGGGCTCATTTACTAAGGGTCCGAAACGCTCACTCTAGTCGGATTTCCCAACAATTTCCAATTTGCGCCAAATTCCCCCAGGATTTTCGTGCAGGTGATTGGATTGGGGGGGGGGGGGGGAGGCGTGGCCGTCAGGCAGACTCTCCTGTTCGTTACCATAGTAATGTGTGTAACTGCCATCACTGCCTCACTGTGATGACGTCTCACCACACCAGCCATACTGGATGCACTACAACCAACCGGCATACAGCCAAAAATAGTGGTGATCACATGACTTGTCCAGACATGTGATTCCTCTTATCACGAATAATCTCACAACTCTCTGGAACATTCCATCCACAAGGGGTTTTATGAACTTCCCTTGGTCAGAGAATTCCGAGCTTATCCAACCAGGAGCCTTGTACAATATAAAACATACATGACATCCTATTGGTCACATTAATAACATTTCCTTCCCAGCTGCAATGCTGAATATAGCCTGTAAGTAGCAACATTGTTAAGGGATGTACATTTCACATTTAGGGCAAAGTACATGTTCTTAAAGGAAACTTGATGGAACTACACAGATTGTAGGATTAGCTGTCCATTTTATGGACATAGGAAGCGGATTAAATTTGTAACGTAATACGTCCAGCGACACATTGACCAAAGAATTATTGTAGGGCCACCAAATGATAATAATGCTACAAAAAAAAGAAACTAACTATAAACAACTTTGCTGTCACATGGGGCATGTAGTTGTTTTTTTGGCAATATTGGCAACAACAACAATAGAGACATCTTGTATTCAGGGGCATAACTAGGAAAGACAGGGCCCCATAGCAGACTTCAGAATGGGGCCCCCTTTCCCACTCATATATATACATATATTTATGCACATAAACATACCGTTCTTCACTCATACACACATTTATACACTTACAACATATAGAGCATATACACAACACATATACACCCACATATAGTGCCATATACAGACGTACAGCATATATACATACAACACATATATATCCCATATATGTTATATACATATTATAATGTTCAATGTGCAGAAAAATATGTATAGAATGGTGCACATCCTCTATTCTCTAGTGTTAGGCTAGATGACGGGCCACCTGACACTGTGGGCCCCATAGCAATTGCTATGGCTTCTACCACTGTAGTTACGCCCCTGCTTGCAATGCTATTCCCTACCGGTAAAGGTTGAGAGTGAATAAGCAGATGCCAACTGATGTTGACTATCTATACAATACCCACCATGCGTCTGTGCTTATAAGTATAAGTAGAGTTTGTTTGCATTTATAATTACTGTCTCCAAGATGTTCCTTCAACCTTTGTAATAGATCACACTTGATATTATTTATATTCTATATTACAACTCAGATTTTGTACTAAACCATTAAATACTCACATGCATCTTGAAACCCCATATGGATGGTCAAACATGCATGATTGTCGACTACAAAACGGTAAATCAGTAAAAAAAACCAAAAAAGCCAAAAGATAGTGGAAGAGTGGTGCAGTCATGGGGGAGGGAAGGTGCATTATGTATCCCGTTATGTAGACTGCATTCCTATTGAGCACTGCAGTTCTCCTGAAACAATCCGGAAACAGTGTGTTGTCTAATTAAAGTCTGCATCCCCCAGTGGCGTCTGATGTTTAATGAAGTACAAAAGTATACAATACACATTATACGCACATAGAACAACTGCTAGAAGACTCTCAGCACACTAGAAACAGAAATACTGCACATAAAGGCTGCGGGTATGGAGAAGGTACTGGTTAATCGTAGCATAGAAACACATCATAAATCAGGGGGTTGATTGATTGTTATGGGGGGAGCAAAATATCTCGATAGGGTAACAACTAGAGATGAGCGAACACTAAAATGCTCGGGTACTCGTTATTCGAGACGAACTTTTCCCGATGCTCGAGTGCTCGTCTCGAATAACGAACCCCATTGAAGTCAATGGGAGACTCGAGCATTTTTCAAGGGGACCAAGGCTCTGCACAGGGAAGCTTGGCCAAACACCTGGGAACCTCAGAAAAGGATGGAAACACCACGGAAATGGACAGGAAACAGCAGGGGCAGCATGCATGGATGCCTCTGAGGCTGCTTAAACGCACCATTATGCCAAAATTATGGGCAACAGCATGGCCATGACAGAGTGACAGAATGAAGCTAGATAGCATCTAAAACATGCAATAATTGACCCTGACACTATAGGGGACGGCATGCAGAGGCAGCGGCAGCAGGCTAGAGAGTGTCATGGCGACATACCCTAAATGGACTCAGGCTTCAAACCAATGGGTGGCAGAGAGGAACCAAAGGAGGTGAGCAAGAAGTGCTCAAATAATATCGGTACATGATAAAAGTTTGCCAGTATATTTTGTGGATTACACAGCAGGGTGGCGACAAAGTTAACATGGAAGCCATGAAAACAACCCAAAATTCTGCCTGACACAGCTCGTTTGATAAGGGGACCATGTATGGAGGCAGTGAACTAGTAGTAGATTAAAGGTGCTGCAGTTAAAACTATGTTAGTTGGATCTTGGCATGGAGCTGGCGCTCCGCTGCCAGGCGAGCTTTCGCCAATCCAAGCCCCTGTCTCTAGGCTACTCCCCAAACAGCACTTTTGTATAAGATCAAGTGTAGTAGCGTTCTTATAAGTTTAGGATATGCCGGGTGAGGGGAATGTAAACAGATACGCAAGAAGCGCATGATGCGCATGGAGCTGGCGCTCCGCTGCCAGGCGAGCTTTCGCCAATCCAAGCCCCTGTCTCTAGGCTACTCCCCAAACAGCACTTTTGTATAAGATCAAGTGTAGTAGCGTTCTTATAAGTTTAGGATATGCCGGGTGAGGGGAATGTAAACAGATGCGCAAGAAGCGCATGATGCGCATGGAGCTGGCGCTCCGCTGCCAGGCGAGCTTTCGCAAATCCAAGCCCCTGTCTCTAGGCTACTCCCCAAACAGCACTTTTGTATAAGATCAAGTGTAGTAGCGTTCTTATAAGTTTAGGATATGGCGGGTGAGGGGAATGTAAACAGATGCGCAAGAAGCGCTGAAATAATATCCCTAAATGGTAAAAGTTTGCAAGTATATTTTGTGGATTACACAGCAGGGTGGCGACAAAGTTAACAACTTTGATGTGGAATCCATGAAAACAACCCAAATTTCTGCCTGACACACCTCGTTTGATAAAGGGACGATGTATGGAGGCAGCTATATGGACGACTTTTGGAGGTAGCAATGGAGACAACGTGTGGAGGCTGCTATGGAGACAATTTAATTTGGATAGTGCCTGTATGTGGCAGTCCCAAACATTTTTCAAACCAGAGGAGCAGGTAGGTGGCCCTCCAGTAAAATGGGATAGATTGAGTGCCTGTATGTGGCAGTCCCAAAAATTGTTCAAACCAGAGGAGCAGGTAGGTGGCCCTCCAGTAAAATGGAATAGATTGAGTGCCTGTATGTGGCAGTCCCAAAAATTGTTCAAACCAGAGGAGCAGGTAGGTGGCCCTGCAGTAAAATGGAATAGATTGAGTGCCTGTATGTGGCAGTCCCAAAAATGTTTCAAACCAGAGGAGCAGGTAGGTGGCCCTCCAGTAAAATGGGATAGATTGAGTGCCTGTATGTGGCAGTCCCAAAAATGTTTCAAACCAGAGGAGCAGGTAGGTGGCCCTCCAGTAAAATGGAATAGATTGAGTGCCTGTATGTGGCAGTCCCAAAAATTGTTCAAACCAGAGGAGCAGGTAGGTGGCCCTGCAGTAAAATGGAATAGATTGAGTGCCTGTATGTGGCAGTCCCAAAAATTCTTCAAACCAGAGGAGCAGGTAGGTGGCCCTCCAGTAAAATGGAATAGATTGAGTGCCTGTATGTGGCAGTCCCAAAAATTCTTCAAACCAGAGGAGCAGGTAGGTGGCCCTGCAGTAAAATGGAATAGATTGAGTGCCTGTATGTGGCAGTCCCAAAAATTGTTCAAACCAGAGGACCGGGTAGGTGGCCCTCCAGAAAAATGGAATAGATTGAGTGCCTGTATGTGGCACTCACAAAAATTGTTTCAAACAGAGGACCGGGTAGGTGGCCCTCCAGAAAAATTAAATGCATGAAGTATAGCAAGAGCCAGTGGGCCCTGTCAAAAAATAGCCATTTTCCTCTGCTTTACTGTACAAAGAGGAGGAGAAGGAGGAAAATGAGGAGGAGGAGGAGGAGTGGATCAATTATTCAGGTTGAGCTTCCTTCACCTGGTGGAGATTGGAAATTCTGAGAAATCCAGCCTTTATTCATTTTAATAAGCGTCAGCCTGTCAGCGCTGTCAGTCGACAGGCGTGTACGCTTATCGGTGATGATGCCACCAGCTGCACTGAAAACCCGCTCGGACAAGACGCTAGCGGCAGGGCAGGCAAGAACCTCCAAGGCGTACAGCGCCAGTTCGTGCCACATGTCCAGCTTTGAAACCCAGTAGTTGTAGGGAGCTGTGTGATCATTTAGGACGATGGTATGGTCAGCTACGTACTCCCTCACCATCTTTCTGTAAAGATCAGCCCTACTCTGCCGAGACTGGGGACAGGTGACAGTGTCTTGCTGGGGTGACATAAAGCTGGCAAAAGCCTTGTAAAGCGTACCCTTGCCAGTGCTGGACAAGCTGCCTGCTCGCCTACTCTCCCTCGCTACTTGTCCCGCAGAACTACGCACTCTGCCGCTAGCGCTGTCAGAAGGGAAATACTGTTTCAGCTTGTGCACCAGGGCCTGCTGGTATTTATGCATTCTCACACTCCTTTCCTCTGCAGGGATGAGAGTGGCAAGATTTTGCTTGTACCGTGGGTCCAGGAGAGTGAACACCCAGTAATCGGTGCTGGAATAAATTCTTTGAACGCGAGGGTCACGGGATAGGCAGCCTAGCATGAAATCTGCCATATGCGCCAGAGTACCAACGCGTAAGAATTCACTCCCCTCACTGGCCTGACTGTCCATTTCCTCCTCCTCCAACTCCTCCAACTCCTCTTCTTCTGCCCATACACGCTGAACAGTGAAGGACTCAACAATGGTCCCCTCTTGTGTCTCGCCAACATTCTCCTCCTCTTCCTCCTCATCCTCCTCCACCTCCACCTCCTCCGATATGCGCTGAGAAACAGACCTCAGGGTGCTTTGGCTATCAACAAGGGAATATTCTTCCCCCGTCTCTTGTGACGAGCGCAAAGCTTCCGACTTCATGCTGACCAGAGAGTTTTTCAACAGGCCAAGCAGCGGGATGGTGAGGCTGATGATGGCGGCATCGCCACTGACCATCTGTGTTGACTCCTCAAAGTTACTCAGCACCTGACAGATATCAGACATCCACGTCCACTCCTCATTGTAGACTTGAGGAAGCTGACTGACCTGACTACCAGTTCTGGTGGAAGTTGACATCTGGCAGTCTACAATCGCTCTGCGCTGCTGGTAAACTCTGGATAACATGGTCAGTGTTGAATTCCACCTCGTGGGCACGTCGCACAACAGTCGGTGAGCGGGCAGTTGGAGGCGGCGCTGCGCTGCCCTGAGAGTGGCAGCATCTGGGCTGGACTTCCTGAAATGCGCACAGATGCGGCGCACCTTCGTGAGCAAATCAGACAGATTGGGGTATGTCTTGAGGAAACGCTGCACTATCAGATTTAACACATGGGCCAGGCATGGCACATGTGTCAGTCTGCCGAGTTGCAGAGCCGCCACCAGGTTACGGCCGTTGTCACACACAACCATTCCCGGCTTGAGGTTCAGCGGTGCCAGCCACAGATCAGTCTGCGCCGTGATGCCCTGTAATAGCTCTTGGGCGGTGTGCCTTTTGTCGCCTAGGCTCAGCAGTTTGAGCACCGCCTGCTGTCGCTTAGCGACGGCACTGCTGCTGTGCCTAGAGCTACCGACTGATGGCGCCGTGCCCACGGATGGTAGTTCGGAGGAGGAGGTGGAGGAGGGGTGGGAGGAGGAGGAGGCATAGTAGGCCTGAAACACCTGGACCGAGGTAGGCCCCGCAATCCTCGGCGTCGGCAGTATATGAGCAGCCCCAGGGTCAGTCTCGGTCCCAGCCTCCACCAAGTTAACCCAATGTGCCGTCAGCGATATATAGTGGCCCTGCCCGGCAGCACTCGTCCACGTGTCCGTGGTCAGGTGGACCTTGTCAGAAACGGCGTTGGTCAGGGCACGGATGATGTTGTCTGACACGTGCTGGTGCAGGGCTGGGACGGCACATCGGGAAAAGTAGTGGCGGCTGGGGACCGAATACCGAGGGGCGGCCGCCGCCATGAGGTTGCGAAAGGCCTCGGTCTCTACTAGCCTATAGGGCAGCATCTCCAGGCTAAGCAATCTGGAGATGTGCACATTAAGGGCTTGGGCGTGCGGGTGGGTTGCACTATATTTGCGTTTCCGCTCCAGCGTCTGGGGTATGGAGAGCTGAACGCTGGTGGATGCTGTGGAGGATCGTGGAGGCGACGATGGGGTTTTTGGGCCAGGGTCCTGGGCAGGGGGCTGACTAGCAGCTGACACAGGGGAAGGAGCAGTGGTGTGCACGGCCGGAGGTGAACGGGCTTGTTGCCACTGAGTGGGGTGCTTAGCATTCATATGCCTGCGCATACTGGTGGTAGTTAAGCTAGTAGTGGTGGAACCCCTGCTGAGCCTGGTTTGGCAAATGTTGCACACCACAGTCCGTCGGTCATCCGGTGTTTCCTTAAAGAACCTCCACACTTCTGAAGATCTAGCCCTCGCCGCAAGAGCCCTCACCACGGGAGCTTCACTAGTTGACAGTGGCGCTGATGCACCAGCTCTGGCCCTGCCTCTCCGTCTGGCCCCACCACTGCCTCTTCCAACCTGTTCAGGTCGAGGACTCTCCTCCGTCTCAGAAGCACTGTGTTCACCCGGCCTCTCAACCCAGCTTGGGTCTGTCACCTCATCATCCTCCGATCCCTCAGTCTGCTCCCCCCTCGGACTTCCTGCCCTGACAACAACTTCCCCACTGTCTGACAACCGTGTCTCCTCATCGTCGGACACCTCTTTACACACTTCCACTACGTCAAGAAGGTCATCATCACCCACAGACTGTGACTGGTGGAAAACCTGGGCATCGGAAAATTGCTCAGCAGCAACCGGACAAGTGGTTTGTGACTGTGGGAAGGGTCCAGAAAACAGTTCCTCAGAGTATGCCGGTTCAAATGGCAAATTTTCCTGGGAGGGGGCAGACTGGGGGGGAGGAGGCTGAGGTGCAGGAGCTGGAGGAGTGGGGATTTCGGTGACATGGGTGGACTGCGTGGAAGACTGACTGGTGGTGGACAAATTGCTCGAAGCATTGTCAGCAATCCACGACATCACCTGTTCGCACTGTTCTGGCCTCAACAGTGCTCTACCACGAGTCCCAGTAACTTCAGACATGAACCTAGGGAGTGTAGCTCTGCGGCGTTCCCCTGCTCCCTCATCAGCAGGTGGTGTCTCACCCCGCCCAGGACCACGGCCTCTGACCCCTGCAGTAGTTGGACGCCCACGTCCCCGCCCTCGTCCTCTACCCCTAGCCCTGGGGTTAAACATTTTTAAAATGAGAGTTATAACTTTTTTTTTTTTTTACTTTTTTTTTTTTTTTTGTGTGTTTTTTTGTGTTTTTTGTTTTTTTTTGTGTTTTTTGTTTTTTTTTGAGTTTTTAGAACCAAACAATCCTATCCTATTGCTATGGCTATTTTCTAGCCAAGTATCAAAGGAAGCACACTACTATGCCAGATGAGATGACACTGAGTTATTGCCTAATAGAAATCCAACCCCTACTGAATTTTGCCACTTCAGCCTTTGCTATGGATATGTGCGCCACTAAGCGCAGAACACAGCGGTCGCAAGTCTCACTACAAATTGCTCAGAATTGGCAAGTACATGCACTGCAGAAACTACAGCCACCAGCAGATCAACCAGAAATCAAATATATAGAACGCTACTGTAGGCTTCAAGAAGCTATTTGTATTCTCCTATGGCTATTTTCTAGCCAAGTATCAAAGGAAGCACACTACTATGCCAGATGAGATGACACTGAGTTATTGCCTAATAGAAATCCAACCCCTACTGAATTTTCCCACTTCAGCCTTTGCTATGGATATGTGCGCCACTAAGCGCAGAACACAGCGGTCGCAAGTCTCACTACAAATTGCTCAGAATTGGCAAGTACATGCACTGCAGAAACTACAGCCACCAGCAGATCAACCAGAAATCAAATATATAGAACGCTACTGTAGGCTTCAAGAAGCTATTTGTATTCTCCTATGGCTATTTTCTAGCCAAGTATCAAAGGAAGCACACTACTATGCCAGATGAGATGACACTGAGTTATTGCCTAATAGAAATCCAACCCCTACTGAATTTTGCCACTTCAGCCTTTGCTATGGATATGTGCGCCACTAAGCGCAGAACACAGCGGTCGCAAGTCTCACTACAAATTGCTCAGAATTGGCAAGTACATGCACTGCAGAAACTACAGCCACCAGCAGATCAACCAGAAATCAAATATATAGAACGCTACTGTAGGCTTCAAGAAGCTATTTGTATTCTCCTATGGCTATTTTCTAGCCAAGTATCAAAGGAAGCACACTACTATGCCAGATGAGATGACACTGAGTTATTGCCTAATAGAAATCCAACCCCTACTGAATTTTGCCACTTCAGCCTTTGCTATGGATATGTGTGCCACTAAGAGCTAAACACAACGGTAGCAAGTCCCCCTGCTAATTCCTCACAAAATGGTAAAAGATGCAAATTAAAATAAAAAAAGTAGAACGTTATTGTAGCCCTAAGAAGGGCTGTTGGGTTCTTTGAGAATCACTCCTGCCTAACAGTAAGCTAATAGAACACCCTAACGCTTTCCCTGACCAGCAGCAGCTCTCTCCCTAGCGGCATCCAGAGACAGAATGATCCGAGCAGCGCGGCCAGCGGCTAGTCTATCCCAGGGTCACCTGATCTGGCCAGCCAACCACTGCTATCGACGTGTAAGGGTACCACGTCATGCTGGGTGGAGTGCAGAGTCTCCTGGCTTGTGATTGGCTCTGTTTCTGGCCGCCAAAAAGCAAAACGGCGGGAGCTGCCATTTTCTCGAGCGGGCAAAGTATTCGTCCGAGCAACGAGCAGTTTCGAGTACCCTAATGCTCGACCGAGCATCAAGCTCGGACGAGCATGTTCGCTCATCTCTAGTAACAACCAAAAGTTACAGTAGGCTTTCCAATGTTACAGTAAAATATGTTTGCTTAAAAAGGAACCTGTCATCAGACATTGACCTTATAAACCACTAGAAGTTTGTAGTGAAGGAGCTGAGCATCTTCTAGATCAGTGATGGTGAACCTTTCAGAGACCGAGCGCCCAAACTACAACCAAAATTCACTTATTTACCGTGAAGTGCCAACATGGCATTTCAAGCAGTAACTTATTGCTACCTGTTCTTCAACATCATTCAGTTGTATCTGCTCTCCTAAGGCCACCAATACATTTGAAAGAAGTTGGGCAAATTCAGACCATCATTGTAGCTTCTCTCCAGGAATAATGGTGGGTCCAGTAGGAGGACCTCCAAAGATATTGCAGTTCTGTCAGCACCTTCTCACTTTTCCTGCAGTTTCAAACAGCCAGTGAAGTGTTGCTTTAAAATAGCGCTGGGAGCAGCATCTCTTAAGTTGCTTGGGACTGCAGGAAGAATTGGATGTGGTCCTGTTTGGTGAAATTGGGGCGATGGCCTGAGTGCCCTCAGGATGGGCTCCGAGTGTCACCTCTGGCACCGGTGCCATAGGTTCGCCACCACTGTTCTAGATGATGTTTATTTCACAGCCCTACATGGTTCCATCATCCAGAAAATCATCTTTGAATCATCTTTAAGATTTAAACTGGTTGTTTAAAGTCAAGGAGGTGGAGAGTTTAACACTGAAGTCAAGCTCTCTAAATATCAGAAAGCTCCCTTCGCTGTGATTGATGGTCCTGCACCCATTGACATCACTAACCAGATCTTCTGAAGACTATAGGATGATGTCAATTACAGGGATGGAGACATTCAGAGAAGGGGAGAGCTTGACTTCAATGTTAAACTCTCTGCCTCCTTGACTTCATACAACTGCAACACCCTCGCCGATGCAAGGCAGAGTGGTGGTTGCGAATAGGTCCCATCATGTAGCTTGTAGCCTGTGAAGGGTCTGATCAACCCCACAGCATGTCACTACATAGTCACCACATAACACAGATGAGCACTGCAGAGGTAGAATCTGTCTGGTAAAGCAGGAGTTAATTGTTTTATGTGATGCAATTCCAGCAACCAATCACATGTGTTAGACTTTGTTTCTGTGAGCTGAGATGTAATTGGAGGAGTAGCCACCACCTGACCAGTGGGAGTAACAAAACCCTTGGTCAGGAAACTTCTAGAGGGCAGTCTAATCTAGTTAGACAGGAAGACAGACCACAGCAGGAGAGCTCAGCTCCCTGCCTGAGTGGAGAGAGTTAGTCAGTGAGTGGAAAGGGGTATCATCCTACCTTCAAGGGTGATATCTGAAGCAACCCAGGACAAGCTGAAGCATCCTACTAGGACACAGCTATCTTCCAGCCTGCCCTTGCATCCAGGCTGATGATTTACATCCTGTGGCTCCCTCCAACTGCATCTCCAGCATTTCACCATTTTGTCAAGGCACGTTGCTAATGTTCCTGTCGGTTCCAATAAAGAACTGTAAGTTATTTTTGTTCAACGTTTGCCTCCGTCTGGTCCCTGCTACTACGGCTGTCACCATCACGGGCACCCTGTCCACCACACAGAGACCCATACTCTAGACACCAAAGGGTTGCCCCAGGGAGAACCGCTATAGCAGCCTCTCCCTCATCATTTCTTGCCAACACCACCCTGCTGGAGACCTGCCAGGCTGTAGGACAGCCCTCCGGTCCCCATACCAAGCACCGTGACACTAGCGTGCCTAGGCCGCAACCGCCAGCCACTCAGGTACTGCAGGCCCCGGCTGACTCCAGGCCCCAACAAAAGGCTAGGCCCCGGTGGGGGATGTTGCACAACCAATTTACATCTCAATTCAAAGCTGATTTTCTGGATGATGTCATCACACTGGGCCATGAAATAAACATTATCTTGAAGGTGCTGAGCTGCTTCACAACAAACTTGTAGTATTTTATAAGGTCAATGACCGATGACAGGAGAACCTTCATGAAGTCTTTTCCACCACATACCGGTCCAGCACATTGTTCTTACCTCTGTAAAGTTTGTAGTTGTTGGAAGTATGGTAGCAGGGATTCCTGTGGCCTTCCGGTAGATGTCATTACTGTATGCACAGCACCCTCCATTGCCTGAAAGCAAAGAACACCCCACAACACAGGATGTCACAGGTAGTCCCAAGTGCTGCAGGTGGTGGGTCACAGGGCACACCATTTCCTAGGCTAGTTATGGATGACAACCCCCTCCACACCATCCAATATTAATATATTATTTTAGTAGATGGGTCCTCCATGCATTGTCTGACACTCATGCTGATATCAGGTGTGAAGAGACACGTCGGGTTTCCCGAAAATTTCCGTAATTTCCCAGGGTTTTTGGCACACGCGATCGGATTGTGGCGCATCTGCGCTGGCACGCACGCAACAGATAACGGGGGGCGTGGCCATCGGAAAACACGACCGATTCGGAAAACCGCAATATTTTTTAAAAAATGTGTTGCTTGACACGCGCTTACCTGCACCCAGGATAGGATGGTGAACTCCGGCGGACTTCAGCGCAGCAGCGACACCTGGTGGACATCAGGTGCACTACCTTAGTGAATCCCCGGAAGACCCGAATCCTCGGCGGAGAATGCGCCGCTGGATCGCGATAGGACCGGGTAAGTGTCTTCATCTTAATGCCGGTTCTGCTACCTGAAGCGAGAGACTCAACTTGCCTCATGGCAGGTGCACCACTGCATATCAAAGTAGCTAGTATGGAATGACCAGGAACACCAATCCTCCACATATCACAGGCTTTTTACATTCCAGAACAAAAACATCTTATTATAATACCGTCTTCAAGGAAGAGTATAGAACGACATTACCACCTTACATGACCTTTGCAGCTGCATTACAATGATGCTCGAGTGAAAGGCATCATTTGCAAAAGATTTTTCCATAGTCGTGTGAATCCAGCATTACAGACAGGTCTAATTTTGTCTCATTGACAGTAGAGTTGTCATTTTGTATGCTCATTGCTCTTCACTATAGTAAATTACTGTTATTATGCTTATTTTTATGTCTGTTTATTTGTACATAGTGCAAGGGCACAGAACTGACATCTACTGGCTAATAGTGGTAGTACAACTGAACAGGAATTCTAATAATCCTCTCCGCTCATATACAAAAAGAAATGCAGCATTTTTCATGTAGTAATAGAAGTAACTGAAGCAGAGCTAGAGGCTTATGGACTATTACAGGTTAAACATCATTCTTCTTGTAATAAGTTTATTGCAGTGGATAACTGTGTTAGTATTGGTTCCTCAGATCCTTTACTGTAGGTGCGACTTGTTTGTGTCTGTTTAAAGCAAGTCTGAGGCCGCATTCGCACTTTGTGTTTCAATTGACTTTTGAAACGCAATTTAAATGTAACATGGAGGGGCTTGGGTATTGGGAATGAGTAGCACGTCTTTTGCATCTAAACAATACAAGACACCTGGTGCCTATTCCCAATCGAATGTTTTCCGAATGCATCTGCAACATCCCCCACCGGGGCCTAGCCTTTTCTTGGGGCCTGGAGTCAGCCTGGGCCCGCAGTACCTGAGTGGCTGGCAGTTGCGGCCTAAGCACGCTTGTGTCACGGTGCTTGGTATGGGGAACCGGAGGGCTGTCCTACAGCCTGGCAGGTCTCCAGCAGGTGGTGTGTGCAAGAAATGATGAGGGAGAGGCTGCTATAGCGGATCTCCCTGGGGCAACCCTTTGGTGTCTAGAGTATGGGTCTCTGTGTGGTGGACAGGGTGCCCGTGATGATGGCAGCTGTAGTAGCAAGGACCAGACGGAGGCAGAGGTTGAACAAAAACAACTTACAGTTCTTTATTGGAACCGACAGGAACCGCAGCAACGTGCCTTTAACAAGATGGTGGAGTACTGAGATGCAAGTTCGAGGGAGCCACAGGAGGTAGATCGCCAGCCTGGATGCAGAGGGCAGGCTGGGAGGTAGCTGTGTCCTTGTAGGATGCTTCAGCTTTATCCTGGATTGCTTCAGGTATCACTCTTAAAGGTAGGATGATACCCCTTTCCTCTCACTAACTAACTCACTACACTCTTCAGGCAGGGGCTAGGCTCATCTGCTCTTGGTCTGGGGTGCTGACTGCACAGACTCCTCTGAGTCTCTAATCTGAGACAGTGAACTCTCTCCTCACACTGCACTCTCTTCTGAGAGAGAACTCACTTCTTCTGGAAGTTTCCAGGGATCTTATTACTCCCCTGGTCAGGTGGTGGCTACTCCTCCAATTACATCTCAGCTCACAGCTCAGCTCACAGAGACAAAGTATAACACCTGTGATTGGCTGACACATATGACATCACATAAAGCAATTAACTCCTGCCTTACCAGGCAGGATCTACCACTGCAGAGTTCATCTGTGTTATGTAGTGACATGCTGTGAGGCTAATCAGACCCTACACAGGCTGCAAGCTACATGGTGGGACGTATTCGCAACCACTCCTCTGCCTTGCAGTGGCGAGGGTGTTGCATACCCCCAGGGCAATTGAAAGAGCCGCCCTCGGCTCGACTACGGATTGGGGCGCAGAGGTAGATAAGGGCACTTTTGGGAAGTGCAGGCTATCGGATATGTAGGGACAAACCGCCCATGGCCCTGGAGACAGACACCTGGGTTGGTGTCGGACTAAAACAACGACATGTAAATGTGAAGTATGACAGTTGGTCGCTAACGCCATTAAACCGAACTGTACAGTAGGAAAGGTGTGGTGTCATGTACTGTAATCCACTCCTTGCACCAGGGCCTGTATATTTGTTATATAAACACTTCTTCCCCAGCGACAAATATATGGTGTGTGTATATGCATTACATGGGCATATGTGACACAATAAGACATTGTACAATGTACAAGTACCTGCCGACTGACACTCTTACCCTGTGTATGAGTGGCATCCAGGTGCTATCTCGGTAACACCCCCGGTCCCCTAAGGACCCGCAGTTTACGGACTACACCCACGTGCAAACCTCGGTTTGAGGGATAAGGTAGCGGTCAGGGTTTTACATAGAGACGGTCCGACACAGCCACACTACAATCTGAAAAGCCTGTCAAAAGTTAGTGCAAACTACTGGCAAACTCACATTGGCTTAGGAGCCCAATGGGTACATATCTTGAACGTTACAAACGTTACAAAGGTAGGCTACACAGGGTAGCAGAATAAAATGTCTCTTTACCTGGAAAGGAAAAGGCATAAAAGTGCATGCGGAATGTCCATACCTAAAAAGGAAGGCATTAAGTGCAATATAATAAGTCAATAAAGTAGCAGCTTTTCCTTGGAGTTGGCAAAAGTCTCACAGAAGGTCTTTAATGGCAAAGTCCATCTTCTGGGCACAGCCCTTGAGGTGGGGAAAAGTGCAATAAAGATGCAAAGGGTCTCCTCTATGTGTAGAGGGACAGAGTCCTTTGTAGGAATCTTCTGCTGTGGCAGAGGAAGGGGTGCTATCATAGCACATGACAGTAGGCAGTTCAAGGAGAGTCTCTTGACTGAGATATATAAGGGTGAGAGTCTCAGGAAAGTCTCTGGCTCTATAGGGTTAGCGGAAATAATATTTACATATGTACACAGTATTCACAGTACCTGAAGTGGGCTACAGCCCATCAGGGTTACTCAGTATCTTCTTCGGTGGTAAGTACTTCGGTGTCAGAAAAGCGTACCTGCCTCCTCCTTCTGTGTGACACCAGTTGGTACTCCTGCAGGTACGCAGGAGCTTTACCTTTTGTCTCCCTTTGAGACCTCCGAAGTTCCGGCCTGGAGAAGATAACAACCTCCTCATCGTCCTCCTCTGAGTCAGGCGCTGGAGTCGGAGTCTCAGCTGCCTCTGATGCTTCAGGGGTTGCAGACACTGGAGCCGGATCATCCTCCACAGGCAGCAGTATTGGAGACTGCGGTGGGGATGATGGTCTCTCTGGGGTACCTCTTACTGGAGTGGAAACAAAACAGAGTTGAGGCACAGTCACAAGTTCTAAGAAACTGGGGGTAGGTGAACACAAGGAGGTCTGTAAGTTGGGGGTCGAGGTGAGAGGTGTGGACATAGGGGCAAAAGGACGAAGACATCTCTTCAGCCGGTTCCTATGTACCCGGAGTAGTGGACGGTCTCCTCTTGAAATCTCGTAGACTTCAGGGGAGAGACTGTCCCTAACTAGGTATGGCTCACGCTCCCAACGCCCATCTAGCTTACTGGTGGGATGGTTGTTGCGCAGCCACACTCGATCTCCTGGGGCAAGAGGCTCAGCACAGGCATTACGATCGAAGTCCCTTTTTTGTTTCTCTCGGGCCTCTTCCAACCGCAGATCCACAACTTCTCTGGCATCCGCCAGGCGCCTCTGGTGTTCGTGAACCCAGTCAGTCTGGGGGAGTAAAGACTGGGAATCAGGGGACTCCATGTCCCAGGTCATATCAGCAGGGAGATGGCCGTGTCTCCCGAACATCAGATAATACGGGGTGTATCCTGTGGAGCAATGAGTGGTATTGTTGTACAGGTACACTAATTCGGGCAACAGTTTTGGCCAGTCAGCCCTTTTTGCAGGGGTCAGAGTCCTCAGCATGTTGATTAGAGTCTGATTCATCTTTTCGCAAAGCCCGTTGCCTTGGGGATGATAGGCTGTGGTCCTCAGCTTTTTGCAGCAATATAGAGTGCACAGCTCCTGGAAGACTTGGGACTCAAATGCTGTTCCTTGGTCTGTAAGGATCTGGTCCGGACAGCCATAGGGGAGGATGAAGCTCTTCCACAGGGCCGCTGCGGTGGTCCTTGCAGATAGATCTCTGACAGGTACTGCAACCACAAATTTGGTATAGTGGTCGATGATCGTGAGAGCATAACTGTGACCGGATCTGCTGGGCTCCAACTTCACATGATCCAATGCCAGGATCTCTAAGGGCCGTTGGCTCACAATGGGATGTAGAGGGGCCCTTTGATTGTGTCGCTCTCCTCGAGCGATGGCGCAGGCTGGGCATTCCCGACACCAGGCTTCGATGTCGGGCTTCATGTTGACCCAGTAGAACCGTCTTCGGAGGGTGGCTTCAGTCTTCTGAGCGCCAAAGTGTCCGGACTGGTCATGGTACATTTCCAGTACTATCTTGGCGTCCCTCCTGGGAATCACAATCTGGTACAGCCGGTCATAAGTGATAGGGTCCAGAGTTCTTCTCTTTAGCAGACCCTGATGCATGTTCAGAGTCTTTCTCTGGCGCCACAATTGAGACAGTTCTCCATCAGCTCTTCTGCTGCAGATTCTTTCAGGCACTCGCCCACTAGAGAGATAGTCCATTACTTCTCCTATGGCGCGGCTATCAGCCTGAAGACTTATCCAGAGGTCCTTTTCCGCAGGGGGCTCTGACTCTTCTTGAGGAGTAGCTGGCGCTGCCTCTGACGGTAAGGAGTAAACTCTCTGGGCATCTTGACGCACAAACCGGGCATAGAACGCTGGCATCTCCACATCTTCCCACTGAGCATCCGTGGAGGGTCCCTCCCACTGGTCAGGGAGACGTGACAGAGCGTCGGCGTTGTCATTGGTCTTACCAGCCCGGTACTTGATGGTAAAGTTGAAGTTGGCAAGTCTGGAGGCCCACCGTTGTTCCAGTGCTCCAAGACGAGCGGTGTTCAGATGCGCCAAGGGATTATTGTCTGTGAAGACAGTGAAGAATGATGCAGCCAGGTAGTCCTTGAACTTTTCGGTCACAGCCCAGACTAACGCCAGAAACTCCAACTTGAAGGAACTGTAGTTCTGGTCGTTTTGCTCTGGTTCTCGGAGGGAACGGCTGGCGTAGGCTATGACCCTTTCAGTTCCGTTTTGGAGCTGGGATAGTACAGCCCCTAGGCCTTGCTTGCTGGCATCAGTGTATAGGGTGAAAGGCAGACTGTAGTCTGGATATCCCAACACCGGAGGCTCAGTCAACCGTTGCTTGAGCATCTGGAAGGCAGCTTCTCGTTCGGCCGTCCACTCAATGGATACTCGGGAACGTTGGCTCTCTTTTGGCAGGCCCCTTAGAAGCTCTTGCAGGGGAGCCGCCAGCTGGGCAAACTTCGGGATGAAACGCCTGTAATAACTGGCAAATCCCAAGAAGCTTTTGATGTCCCGTACGGTTGATGGGGTAGGCCAATCGTGGACAGCTGCAATCTTCTCTGGATCTGGCTCAATTCCATGAGCGCTCACCACATGTCCCAGGTACTTGACGCTAGGTTGTAGCAGGTGGCACTTGGATGGCTTGACCTTCAACCCATGTTGGGTCAGGATTTGGAAGACTTCAGCCAGATGGTGGAGGTGGTCTTCATAAGTCTTGGAGTAGATGATGATGTCGTCCAAATATAGCAGGACGGTCTCGAAGTTGCGATGACCCAAACATCTCTCCATCAGCCGTTGAAATGTGCCTGGGGCGTTGCATAGCCCGAACGGCATGTTGTTGAACTCGAACAGGCCCATTGGGGTGGTGAAAGCCGTCTTCTCTCTGTCTTCCGGCGCCATGGCCACTTGCCAGTAGCCACTGGTCAGGTCCAGGGTAGAGAAGTAGGCAGCTGACCCTAGGGCTGCAAGGGATTCCTCGATTCGAGGCAGAGGATAGGCATCCTTGTGGGTGATATTGTTGATCTTCCTATAGTCAACACAGAATCGAAGGGTTCCATCCTTCTTTTTCACAAGGACCAGCGGGGCAGCCCATGGGCTGTGACTTTCCCGGATAACATTGGCTGTCTTCATCTCTTGTACCAGCTTCTTCACCTCTTGGTAGCGGGCTGGAGGTATGGGCCGGTATCGCTCCTTGATAGGGGGATGAGAGCCAGTAGGGATGGTATGTTGGATCAGGGTAGTCTGCCCAAAATCCAGTGGGTGTTTGCTGAAGGCCTGGTGGTGCTTCATAACGACATCCAGGACACCTTGTACTTGGTCTGCAGGAGTAAAATCGTCGTCTCCAATATTGAGCTCAAGCCACCAGGATTGCTCGGCAGGCTCACCTTCAGCACTTTGCTTCAGTTCCAACTGTTGGGAGGCAGACAGAGAGGTTTCCACCAAGTCTTCAGGATGGACGCTGAAGAGAGTGGCTACGGCTTGGTACTTTCTCAGATCCACTGGGGAGTCTCCCACATTTAGTAGTCGAATGGGTACTTGTCCTCGGGATACAGTGACTATGCTCCTGGCGGCTAGAATGGGCAGGTCTTCATCAGCTGGTAGAGGTTCTACTATCGCCTGGTAGTCTTGACCTTGGACGCCCATGCAGGCTCAACACCATACTAACGTCTCAGTCCCAGGTTGAAGGCGAACAGGTTGGGGATCCTTGATCCGGGCTCTGCAGATTTCACCATTAGGGCCAGAAAACTTCTGTTGCGCCGCTAGAACCTGCATAGTCTCCTGAATTACCTTCCGGGAACCGTTGGGCACTGTTGGCAGGGAGTCGTGGAGAGCCTTCAGCACTTCAGGGTAGCAGTTGCGGAGGACATTGGTACCCAGTACCAGGGAGAAGTTACCGTTTTCGGGCACTCTCGTCACCACTACGCCCTGTCTGGTTAACTCAGTGTCTCCAATGGTTAGCGTGGGCTCCCAGTAGCCGCGGATGGGAACGGGTTTTCCGTTCGTAGCAATAATGTTCAAGTAAGCCTTGGGAGGCTGGACTAAGGATGCTCCTCCTCGGCATTTCTCGAAGGCAGCACTCCGGAGGGTGGTCACTTGAGAGCCGGTATCAATTAAGGCCGGTAGGGTAACTCCGTTGATGGTTACATGAACCATGGGGCGAGTCCCCACGAACCTGGGCATCCAGTTGGCATCTCGGGGACTTACATGTTCTTCCCTTGGAGGTCGTCCCTTAGCTCCAAGGGTTTGTCGTTTAACTGACGACATCCATCCTCTTCATGCCCATATTTACGGCAGTAGCTGCACCGCTGGCGGGGTTCCTTCTGACTCCAGGTGCTTAACGACTTCGCTTCTCTTGGGCGCTGTTTGGCCGGGGAGTCACGAGGGGTAGCTGACCGTACAGAGTTCTCTGGAGGTTTCTTCCTCATGGCGGAGACAGTCACTTCCAACTGGGTCAACCGATCGAGTATTTTATGCAGGGTGTCTGCCAGATTAGAGACCTGTCCTGCTAAGTCAGCAACTTCCGTAGCCGCAGGAGTAGGTGATGTCGACTGCGTTGGATGGCAAGCTAGAGCAGATTCCTCCATTTCCACAGATTCAGGCTCTTTCTGCGGTCCAGTAGGCGGTCGGTCCCCTAATATGTCAATGGCAATTTCCTTAAACTCAAGAAAGGAGCCCTGAGCATGTTGAGAAGAGATGATCTTTAGTTGACACCTTTGATTTCTATCAACAAGTCCATTAATGAATTGTTCCCTCAGGGTTTGGTCAGAGGTTTCAGCGTCTTTGGGATCAAGACGGGTTATGGCCTTCCATGTCTCCTGTAGGGAGAGGGCAAAGTCTTGGAGGGACTCTTGGGGCTTCTGTCTTTTCCCGAAGAATTGCTGCTTCAACTCTGAGGCAGTACACTTGTCAAAGGTGTTGCGCAACCTATCAAGAATTTGGACCACATTCTGACACTGTTCTCGGGGCCAAGACTTGACTTCCCGGAGAGCGGGTCCTTTCAACTGCCCGGTTAGGATGCCCACTTTCTGTTCCTCTGTGAACGGGTACAGGGCCAAGGTGGCTAACAACTTGTCTCTGAATTCAGGGAGACTGTGTGATTCTCCCTCGTAGTGGGGTAACCAGGGGGCCCCCGGATAGTAGGGCATAGTCAGAGGCATCATGGTAGGGGTCCCAGGGACACTAGCCGTAGCAGGGCTGAAGGGACTCTCTGGAGGACTTAACATGCTCCGGTACCCTGAGGAGGGACAAGGGGACGGGACTTGCTCCAGTCCCGTATCTTCGTCCTGGGCGGACATGACTGGCCTAGCTGAGGGAGGCCTGTAGGGTTACACAATGTCTGTTGCTATGGGCGATGGCTAGAATGGGACGTGGGCACTTTAAGACACAGTCACTATTCCCTGGGAGGTGAGCCAATAACCTAGCGTCGGAAACAATCTCTACCCCCCTTTAACTTCCCCAGCGGTACTCACTCAGGATCAGCCGCGGTGCACGAAGGTCTCCGTTCCCGATGTCCGGCAGGCAGCAGGGGCACGGTGATGCTCAGCGGTGTTCTCCTCCAGTCGCAGGACACGTGCGCCGGAACTCCGGATGAGGCGCACGCTGCTGGCCGGCTTCAGGCGCGGCCTGCGCCGAAATCCAAGATGGCCGATTAACCCTCTTCGTTGCCGGCCGCACACGCTCCAGCTCCTCCTCCACGGTGCTTCGCGCCACTCGCGCAGGGGGCGGAGCCTAGTGACGACTCTGGAGTTCCCGCCAGTGAGGATTTGGCGGGCTGGAAATACTTGCTGCGCCACTTGTCTCTGAGGTAAAATGCTTCGGGCGCAGCAGCGCCGGATGTAGCAGAGCTGACAAAGTTCTTTGCAGGGTTTAACCTCTTGAGTGCTGGAGCGGAGCTCGACGGCACGTGGCAGCAGTAATACAGTTCAATGTAGAAATATAACACAAAGTCACTTGGGCCTATACCCGAATGGCAGCAGGGTTAGGCAGTACAATTGTTTCTTAATAAAGTACAGTCTTTAGTGCCAGGATAAGGCACAGAAGTATATATCCTGTTCGTGACGCCACTTGCAACATCCCCCACCGGGGCCTAGCCTTTTCTTGGGGCCTGGAGTCAGCCTGGGCCCGCAGTACCTGAGTGGCTGGCAGTTGCGGCCTAAGCACGCTTGTGTCACGGTGCTTGGTATGGGGAACCGGAGGGCTGTCCTACAGCCTGGCAGGTCTCCAGCAGGTGGTGTGTGCAAGAAATGATGAGGGAGAGGCTGCTATAGCGGATCTCCCTGGGGCAACCCTTTGGTGTCTAGAGTATGAGTCTCTGTGTGGTGGACAGGGTGCCCGTGATGATGGCAGCTGTAGTAGCAGGGACCAGACGGAGGCAGAGGTTGAACAAAAACAACTTACAGTTCTTTATTGGAACCGACAGGAACCGCAGCAACGTGCCTTTAACAAGATGGTGGAGTACTGAGATGCAAGTTGGAGGGAGCCACAGGAGGTAGAGCGCCAGCCTGGATGCAGAGGGCAGGCTGGGAAGTAGCTGTGTCCTTGTAGGGTGCTTCAGCTTTATCCTGGATTGCTTCAGGTATCACCCTTAAAGGTAGGATGATACCCCTTTCCTCTCACTAACTAACTCACTACACTCTTCAGGCAGGGGCTAGGCTCATCTGCTCTTGGTCTGGGGTGCTGACTGCACAGACTCCTCTGAGTCTCTAATCTGAGACAGTGAACTCTCTCCTCACACTGCACTCTCTTCTGAGAGAGAACTCACTTCTTCTGGAAGTTTCCAGGGATCTTATTACTCCCCTGGTCAGGTGGTGGCTACTCCTCCAATTACATCTCAGCTCACAGCTCAGCTCACAGAGACAAAGTATAACACCTGTGATTGGCTGACACATATGACATCACATAAAGCAATTAACTCCTGCCTTACCAGGCAGGATCTACCACTGCAGAGTTCATCTGTGTTATGTAGTGACATGCTGTGAGGCTAATCAGACCCTACACAGGCTGCAAGCTACATGGTGGGACGTATTCGCAACCACTCCTCTGCCTTGCAGTGGCGAGGGTGTTGCACATCCATTATGGCTTCTCTGCCAGTTTTGGGTGGCTTCTCACTCCACTATGGGCATGTTGGGGGCAGAGACCGGGTGGGCAGCAGGGTGGCAGACGGAGGGCTGGGGCGTGAATGCCTGGCCCGTCACATTTACTATAGTCTCTTTAGGAAAACTGATGGAGACTATAGTAGAAAACTCAGCCAGTTCCGATCTGGTCTACAGGTTGGGACTGACAGAGTTGGTGCCCATATTCACTGAGTCCGGAGCCTGAATATTGCAGCAGGACCATTGGTGAGGGTATTTTAAGTCTTAATAAATTCCCCACCATGGGGCACATTTACTCAGGCCCATTCCACACCTGCGAGTGTTATGCCCGAACGCTGCAAACCGGAAAAGAACCAAGCAAGTCAGTTCCGTCCTGGTTTGTAGCGCGAGATCCTGGCAGCACGCACTGCGAGTGTGATAAGAGTTCATCGCATCACTCTTGCAAGTGTGGAATGGGCCTTACCTGTCCCTGCGCGATCCTCGAGGTGCGTTGTCCGATGATCCTGCACAGCTGCCGCGATTCACAAAGATCGTGCGACCTGCATGTGTCACTTCCCTGATCAGGTTCGCCGGAGTTCACCTTCATCTTCCCGGTGTATGTAAGTGCTTGGCTTGCGACACAATTTTAAATGTTAAATCCTGCGCATTGTCCGAATCCGTCGGATCATCCATCGGACCGCCTCCCAATTTGTGTCGCTTGAAAGCCGGCACGATTGCGTCACACTCCGATTGAGTGTGAAGCATTCCCCATCGCGATCCCCGAAAACCTCGGAAAACCTGACAAAAATGCGGCCGTGGGACCTGAGTAAATAAGCCCCAATGTGTGAACAAGGCCTCAGTCTATGTGCTATATTCCGGTCATCAAGGGTTGAGTAAGACAGACAGGAGGACAGATTTGCATCAGTTTGTCTCAGGAGATGTTCACATGATGCGTTGTTTTTTTGGATGTGTTTTTGACGCATTCCAAAGGCTCCAGCCTGGAACACATACCCGATATCCTGCATGTGTCGGTTCCCCGCTCAGGTCCGACAGAGTTCACCTTCTCCCTGGTGCATGAAAGTGCATTGGATGTGACACAATTTGAAATTAAATTCCGCGTTCAGTCTGAATCAGTCGGATCGTCTGATGGCCGCCCCCCCCCCCCCTTCTGTCACATAAAAGTCAGTGCGGCTCCTCCACAATTTGATCTCGTGCAACACAATCCCCTGTAAAAAAAAAAAGTGTCACAGCCGTGCAAAACCCGAAAACGCTGCAAAGTCCGACGAAAGTGCGTCTGCAGACCCTTAGTAAATAAGACCCAGTTATCTCTATTGGACGGAAGTATCCATTAAAATGGATCTGACTAGGACATGCACCAGGGGCGTAACTAGGAGAGGCTGGGCCCCAAGCAGACTTCCGAATGGGGCACCCCTTCAATGAATATATACATATTTGTACAGTCACAATCACACACATTTATACTGATATATACACACATTTACATACTCATACAGCATATACTCACCATGCATACATACAGCACATGCACACAAACATACCCACTGCGAATGCACAGAGCTGGTGGTAAGTAGGGGGGAGCATAAGCCAAAGAGGCTACTCAACGCCCCAGTTCCCTCTGCCGAATGTTTGCATATTACTTTGATAAGGTTTAGATGAGGTTAGGAAGTGTTATAGGATTAGGGGAAGGTAGTTTAGGGTTTTACGGTTTTAGTAGAAACCTACCTTCAGATCTCCCGTACTAGGTAGGTTTCCTTTAAGAAATCTCATCCAAAAGCATCCGGAAAAAAATCAGCCTGAATATATCATCCTATGCAATAGATAGAATAATAGGTTTGGGGAAAGCTTCTTATGTAATTTACCGAAATAATGGTGTAATCTTTCCTAAATTATCGAATGAAAATGGCCAACTTGATGATGCTGTGATTTGCTTGCATCCAGATCAGGGAGGGAGTGAGAGGTCTGGAAACTTCCACTACAAACTCTTTCAGTGAAGTATGAAATGGCTTTAGCCCCGGGCGGGTAAATAACTAAGGAGAATCGCAAGATGAATCTAATTAGCAGATTCTCCGGATATGTTATTGTATCCATTGCAGGGGTGAGGGATTTTTTTTGTAGGATTGTAGGAAGGAAGGGACATGATTTTATAGAAAAAGGACATAATAATCATCTTGAAACTATCCCAAAGGAACATTTGTGTCGCACGCAACCGTTTTGTGGCGAGGCTGCACTGAAGGGGGAAGTTCCGGAGCTCGGTCAGACGCCATTTAATATGCAGAATACAGAGAACAGAATTGTGTTGCACGCCCCATGTTAAAGGTGCACCAAAAAATAATGGTGCACTATGTCGGAGCAGAGCAGGGGGCGCCAGATTCATGAACAACAGGCTCCAGAAATTCTGAATCTGGCGCCCCCAGCATACTACACAGGCAACTGCACATAGTACAGACTGTACTGTTGTTCTTAGTAAATGTATAATCTACTCAAGTCCTCCTGCTCTATAACATGCTGCCTGCAGATAGGACACAATGGGGCTCATTTACTAAGGGCTCCGCGGCCGCACTTTCGTCGGGTTTCCTGAATTTTTCCGTTTTGCGCTGAACTCCGCAAAACGGATTTTGATCGGATTGTGGCGCATCGGCGATGGCTTTCACGCGACAGAAATAGGGGTGTGTGGCCATCGAAAAACCCGACGAATTTTAAAAAAAAATGCGGAATTTAAAAAACAAAATGTGTCGCAAGATCAAGCACTCACATGCACCGGGAAGAAGAAGGTGAACTCCAGCGGACCTAGGCGCAGCAGCGACACCTGGTGGATATTGGGCGCACGACCTTAGTGAATCCCGGAGTACCCGAATCCACGTCGGAGAACGCACCGCTGGATCGGGTAAGTAAATGAACCCCTATGTACAATCTGCTCAGCTCCTCCTGCTCTATAACATGCTGCCTGCAGATAGGTCACCATGGGCCACATTAATAAAAGTACTGCAAACTGTACTATGTGCAGTTTACCTGTGTAGTTTGCGCCAGATTCATCAAAAGTGGCGAAGGGTCTTTATTAATTTGGTGCCCCCTGCACTGCTCAGGAAGTGTGCACCAACTTTTTTTGTATATTATACCTACCTGTGTATTATACCTACCTGTGTATTATACCAACCTGTGCATTATACCTACCTGTGCATTATAACTACCTGTGTATTATACCTACCTGTGTATTTTACCTAACTGTGCATTATACCTACCTGTGGATTATACCTACCTGTGGATTATACCTACCTGTGTATTATACCTACCTGTGCATTATACCAACCTGTGCATTATACCTACCTGTGGATTATACCAACCTGTGGATTATACCTACCTGTGTGTTATACCTACCTGTGCATTAGACCTACCTGTGTATTATACCAACCTGTGCATTATTACAAATACCTACCTGTGTATTATACCAACCTGTGCATTATACCTACCTGTGTATTATACCTACCTGTGTATTTTACCTAACTGTACATTATACCTACCTGTGGATTATACCTACCTGTGGATTATACCTATCTGTGCATTAGACCTACCTGTGTATTATACCAACCTGTGCATTATACCTACCTGTGCATTATACCTACCTGTGCATTATACCTACCTGTGTATTATACCTACCTGTGCATTATACCTACCTGTGTATTATACCTAGCTGTGTATTATACCTACCTGTGCATTATACCTACCTGTGTATTATACCTACCTGTGCATTATACCTACCTGTGTATTATACCTAGCTGTGCATTATACCTACCTGTGTATTATACCTACCTGTGCATTATACCTACCTGTGTATTATACCTACCAGTGTATTATACCTACCTGTTTATCATTTATTTGGGGAGTAGTTGATACCAGCGGCTTCCTGATCTACAGATAATGTTTGGCTACAGATGAACCTGCGCCTATAACTAGTAGTTATAGAAATATCGCTGTCAGCTATTAACCCTTTAGTGAAAAGGTTAAATGGGCCTTTCTTTCACATTAAACTTTCTCTTTGAATTAAAACATAGAACTAAAGAGAATTTCCTGCATCAGTAGAAATAATCCTCTCCGTCCATTGCAGTTCCCCGGAGGTTACGCGCTCCATAGCCGGACCCTTCAGGCATGAGAGCAGCCGCAGCCTTCACTGCTGTCTGATACAATCTCATAAGACGCTCCATCCATCTAGGCCGACAGCCATTACACCTTATTTATCGCAACTCAATTCCCACTGACATCTAATTTAAGCCTTTAATGGCATAAGGTGAGGAAACCCCCAGACCTCAGTACAATGGAATCTGCCCCCGGGGCAATGAAGAGGTTTACAGGCATTTTATACCAACAAATGTTATAAGATTCTGCTCATTATTTTTTTTTCAATAAATATTTATATATGTTTATTTCTGGACCTCAGTTAAAAATCTTCCAACCATCAGCAGTGTATTTCCCGGAAAGCTCTAAAAATAAATAAAAGAAAATTGTTTACATTGCCCTATCAGCAGACAGCATGTTATAGAGCAGGAAAAGCTGAGCAGATTGTACATAGTGTCCTCTCTGCAGGCAGCATGTTATAGAGCAGCAGGAGCTGAGCAGATTGTACATAGTGTCCTATCTGCAGGCAACATGTTATAGAGCAGGAGGAGTTGAGAAGATTGTACATAGTGTCCTATCTGCAGGCAGCATGTTATACAGCAGGAGGAGTTGAGCAGATTGTACATAGTGTCCTATCTGCAGGCAACACGTTATAGAGCAGGAGGAGTTGAGCAGATTGTACATAGTGTCCTATCTGCAGGCAACATGTTATAGAGCAGGAGGAGCTGAGCAGATTGTACATAGTGTCCTATCTGCAGGCAACATGTTATAGAGCAGGAGGAGTTGAGAAGATTGTACATAGTGTCCTATCTGCAGGCAGCATGTTATAGAGCAGGAGGAGTTGAGCAGATTGTACATAGTGTCCTATCTGCAGGCAACACGTAATAGAGCAGGAGGAGTTGAGCAGATTGTACATAGTGTCCTATCTGCAGGCAACATGTTATAGAGCAGGAGGAGCTGAGCAGATTGTACATAGTGTCCTATCTGCAGGCAACATGTTATAGAGCAGGAGGAGTTGAGAAGATTGTACATAGTGTCATATCTGCAGGCAGCATGTTATAGAGCAGGAGGAGTTGAGCAGATTGTACATAGTGTCCTATCTGCAGGCAACACGTAATAGAGCAGGAGGAGTTGAGCAGATTGTACATAGTGTCCTATCTGCAGGCAGCATGTTATAGAGCAGATGGAGCTCAGCAGACTGTACGTAGTGTCCTATCTGCAGGTAGCATGTTATAGAGCAGGAGGAGCTGAGCAGATTGTACATAGTGCCCTATCTGCAGGTAGCATGTTATAGAGCAATAGGAGCTGAGCAGATTGTATGTAGGGTCTTATTTTCAGGCAAGCTGGTTTCTTAGGAGGAGCTTAAAGGTTTGTACAAACTGTCCTATCTTCAGGCAGCATGTTGTAATACAGAATATATAGAGCAGATTGTACATAATGAGGCAGATTCACCAAGGCAATATTACTATAGTAAAACTCCATCAGTTCAGATCTGGTCCACAGGTTTCGGAGTTTGCGCCACACAGCTGCCTCTAAGTGACCACCGGCGGGGGGGGAATATATTAAGACTGGTCAGTCTTAAAGGGGTTTTCCCACAAACACAAGTTAGGCCCTATCCATCTTATTGACGAGACCCCCACAGATCACGAAAATGGGGGTCCGATGGGGTCCCACCTCCGTCTGACCCCCTCGTCAATCTGTCAGAGTAATGGAGCAGACAGCCGCGCATGACCGTTCTGCTCCATTAATCTCTATGGAGCTGACAGAAAATTATGCTAATGCAGCTTCACAGGTTGTTACACTGTGAAGAGCACGCCCCCTCCCACTGGGTGCTGGGCCGGTGTGGGGGAGGGGAGAGAACAGTGTATCAGCCTGTGAAGCTCATGCCCCTCAGACTTATTGCTGCCCTGTGCATAGCACACGGGCTGTTGTAGCCTGTGAAGCTACAGCATGGATGAGATTTGGTAACACCCAAAGGAACCATTCAGACTCATTAGCATAATTGTAAAAATTGATTTTAGAAGGAAGTAGGCCATGGATAACAAATATACATTACCAGAGACGCGGTGCCTGGATCTATGAGTAAGTGTCCCTGGTTTATCATGACGGATTTTGATGGGAGATTTCCTATAATGTAATTACCAGCCATATCATTACCATTTACATGGAGGATATTCCAGCATTTACCACAGACTGTGTTTCTTAGATATCAGACAAGGTTCACCAAAGCTTCTGAATCTTTTCTTTTCACTGTGTTAGAATCTTCAAGGTTTTCATTACTTTGAGGTCAGCAGTTCGGGTCAACAGAACCTACAGCAGGACGTCCAATGTGATTCTGAGCTGCCTGAGATGTCTATAGGGAATTTCCTCGGCTTTTTTTTATTATAGCCTGTAGTCTTATCCTATTTTTAGTTTCAATGGCCAATATTATATAGCTGGCAGGTCCTGCAGAACTGGGTGGGTCAGGCCGATCCCAAACCTCCCAATAGTCCGAGATTTTCAGTGTGTCTCACTGTTCAAGGTTGCAACATGAAAACTTAGGCCGCTTCCACACTTGCGTTGCAGATCACGTCAGAGTCTGATCAGGGTGCGATCAGGGTTTGGTCAGTGAAAAACTGACATTTTGTATCAGAGTTCAATCAGTTTTCAGTCAGAGTTTGTTCAGTGTCTCAGTTTTTCACGTGCATTTTCAATGCAATTTCAATGCGTTTTTCACGCGCAGATAATGACTCAGGGCTGAGCTCTATCTTTTCTATGGCAATTGATAGTCTCCATAGACTTGTATGGTGCATTTTTCACGTGTGTGACTTGCAAAAGTAGAGCATGCCGAGATTTAAACGCACGTTAAAAAAACTGTGTGTGTGTGCGTGGAAAAACAATGCAAGTGTGAAAAAGCCAATTGATTACAATGGGTCAGAGCGCAAATTCTGCGCGTCAAAAGCACGCGCAGAAAACACGTGTGTAAAACGCAAGTGTGAAAGGGGGCCTTAGACTCTCCTTCAACATCCAAAAATTTGGGAGGTATGTGAGTCACATCTCATATTATACAACCTAAAGCTCTGTCCACATCTGTGTCTGAGTTTGGTCAAACCTAAAGGACCCCATAATACATTATAGAATTCAGCAGGTTGTATGACAAATTTGCCACTTATTTTTAGGGTAACTATTTCTGGTCATCACAGCACAGATATGGGGGCACATTTACTTACCTAATCCCTGCGCGATCCCCTAGGTGCGTTGTCCGCCGGAATCCACATCTGCCGCGATTCATGAAGATCTTGCGCCCGATATCCTGTATGTGTCACTGAAGTCCGCCGGAGTTCACCTTAATCTTCCCGGTGCTTGTAAGTGCATGTCTTGCATCACAATTTACGATGTTAAATCCTGCGCGTTGTCCGAATCCGTCGGATCGTCCGACGGTCCGCCCCCCGATTTGTGTCACGTGAAAGCGCCGATGCGCCAGAATCCGATCTTGTGCACCAAAACCCCTGTAAAATGCGTCGTTAATCGTTGGGAAACCCAACGAAAATGCGGACCCTTAGTAAATAAGCCCCATGATGTCAACCTTGAATAGTCTGTATTATACCGTTGGCTATTCTGTGCAATGTAAGGGTCTGTTCACACAGTGGATTTTGATGTGTACATATTTTTTATTCGCTTTCCAATCCACATACATCATATCAAAATAGTAGCAAAAATGTGAAACATAATTCCTTCTTAATCCACTCACCTCTCCATTCCCCAGGAAATTTCCTTTAACCCCTTTAAGACGCAGCCAGTTTGTATGCTAAGGCTCCGCCTCTTTTTTTTAGTAATCTGGCACTTTAATTTAACTAAATGATTTTGAGATTGTTTTTTCGTGACACGTTGGACTTCATGTTAGTAGTAAATTTTGGTTGATATGTTTTGCGTTTATTTTTTAAAAAACCTTAAATTTGCTAAATTTTTCGAGAAATTTGTCATCTTCAAAATTTGCTTTTGAGAGGGATAGTGTTATCACCCAAATTATGGTAGTTACTTAATGGAAACTCTATGTTTTCATCATTTTTTAAAGTCCTTTCATTCCTATATGACGTTAGACAGCTAACAAATACAACAAAGTTTATCAGTCCCCCCCCCCCCCCTTCCGAAATTTCTATATTTTCTATGACGTAGAAAAGCATCAATTCTGTAATTGATTTTTGACTTTATTATTTTGTTGGTTAATTGTAAATGTCTTATTTTTATTCTATGGGTCAGTACGATGACGTGGATACCACACTTAAATATTTTTGCTCATGTTTTACTAAATTTCTCACAATAAGACCTAATATGAGGAAAAATCTATTGTTTTTGAATCGTTTTTGTCTACGAAGCTGGTTGATGGCTTGTTTTTTACAGGACATGTAGTACTTGGCACCAGTATCATCCTGGAGTAGATATGTTTTTTTGATCACTTTTTATTGCATTTTTGTGGGATAAAATAGGTACAAATTATATTTTTTGTTTGTTTTTTTTACAGCTTTTTACGGTGTTCATTGTGCGGGTTCAATAATGATTTATACAGATCATTACAAACGCAGTGACTATATGTGTGGGGATTGTGTTATAACTTTGACCTTTTTCACTTTATGGGGCATATTTATCAGCCGCTGCTTGTGCAACGCATAAGAAATAATTGGCGTAGAAATAAATGCAGCAGGCGATTTTTCACATGTGATAGTAATGCCCCACGCCAGCCCATTCCTAGCCGAGCCTCCCCATGGCGGATTGGGCTAAATAATCGCAAATGCCAGGCTAACACCACTGCACTGTGCCAGCTAGGCCAGCAGCTAGTCTAACATGTAGAAGAAAGTTTACAAGATTAATGATAATTTAGAATAGTAATGTGTACCACTGTCTAGGCTACATTCAGTGGGGGCCCCCACCAGATTTTGCCCCCATTTGCCTCCATCTGCCTTAATCTGCCCCTGCTGTACATGTATTTGTACCTGTACCTTTGCCTTTTATGCCTTTCCGTGTTCTCCCCATGCTGCCCTCAGCATATACACACAGCTTCCTCTCTCACATTGCTCCAGCCCGTCCTCATAGCATCTCCCACTGTATCTCCCTCTCACTGTCCGTCTACAGACATCACAAATGTAAATATCAGTAATGCTGAATCACTTGATGAACATTCAAGGATTAGTAGAAACGCAGTAATGGCACACGGGCAACTTATGTAAAAGAGCGGCCAACCCTTTATAATTCCTCTCTTTTCAATGAAGACCAATGGTCTTGGCCAAACTGAGTGTGCATGAGTTTAGGAAATGTTTAGCCAACAGCTAATTAGGATAAATTGAAGCTTTTAGACAACTGTTCTTCAAATTACTAACAGGGAGAAACATTTCTGTTCCCATGATCACTGTTTTTCTCAGATCTTATCTGACATTCCATTTTTGATCTATTTTTAATCTAAAAAGACAGCCGCCTCATTGGTGAACAATGTATAGTGTTTTTTTTATTGCACCCATGTGCTACCATTATTAATTTTTTTAGTAGCTTTGGGAAATCCTACAAGAAACATGGATTTGGCCTACTGTGGGATATCTATATGTATACTTGTGTCCTGGGCTAGTGTTACCCCATGCCAAGGGACCCCTGGCCTTCCGAGGTATGTATGGGGCTATGGCAGGGGTCTCTGTCCGCACAGAGGAGGCCCGTGCCAGAGGCTGTAATAGAGGCTGCGGTTACGGCTACATCAAGTACTATCACACTACAGATCATAACCCGGGAGTGTGATGCATCTGGAAGCCGTTCACCACATCTCACTGTGACTCTGGATGTACGGCCACGTTATGAGGTCATCCCGCGACCATGCAACACTTCCCATCTAGCGGCAGAAGAAAGAAGACAGGACAAGGCAGGAGAGCACATGTATTTTTTTGCTTACGCAGAATTCATTGGGAAGGGACAGTAGGTAAATTCATGAAGGGGGCAGCTTATATAATTAATACAGAGCCTACTATATAAAATTCATTAAGGGCTCAGTATGTAAATTGATCATTGGGGGCAGTGTGAATAATTAAGGGGGCCCAGTATATAAAATTCACTGGGGGGGGGGGTAGTATGTAAATTCATGGGGGACCAGTACTATGAGGGGTCCCATTATATAAAATGCATGGGGTGAAGAATGTAAATTCATAAGGGGGCCCATTATATACAATTCATGGGGGCAGTATGTAAATTCGTAAGTGGTCCCATTCTATGTAAATGAGGGGGGCCATTATACAAAATTCATGAGGGGACAGTATGTAAATTCATGAGGGTGCCCATTATATAAAATTCATGGGGTGGAGAATGTAAATTCATGAGGGGGCCCATTATATAAAATTCTTGAGGGGACAGTATGTAAATTTATGAGGGGGCCCATTATATAAAATTCATGGGGTGGAGAATGTAAATTCATGAGGGGGCCCGTTATATACAATTGATGAGGGGGCAGTTTGTAAATTCCTAAGGGGTCCCATTCTATAAAATTCTTGAGGGTGGCCGTATGTAAATTCATGAGGGGGCACATTATTTGAAATTCATGAGGGTGCCCATTATATAAAATTCATGGGGTTGGAAAATGTAAATTCATGAGGGGGCCCATTATATAAAATTCATGGGGTGGAGAATGTAAATTCATGAGGGGGCCCGTTATATACAATTCATGGAGGCAGTATGTAAATTCATGAGGGGGCCCATTATATAAAATTCATGAGGGGGCAGTATGTAAATTCACAAGGGGTCCCTTTCTATAATATTCTTGAGGGGGCAGTATGTAAATTCATGAGGGGACAGTATGTAAATTAATGAGGGTGCCCATTATATAAAATTCATGGGGGGTCAGTGTGTGTAATTCATAAACACATTCTTTCGTGGGGACACTGTATAAAAATAATTATTAGGAGCACTAAATAGGAAGGAATTTATTAAAGGAGGCCATATATAAAATAATACACAGAGGAACCATGTATTATGTTATTGATTGGGAGGCCACCACATATTCTAGTGGTACAGAATTACTATATATTTTACTATATATATTATTACTATATATTTATATAGTAATATATTTGGGGGTCACAATGTAATTTTTTGATATATGCAGGGGGCATGGAATGGTTTGTCATTTATATTCTTTAGCAGCACAATCTGCACAGCTGACATTATACTGCAAGTAACTGTGGTATTTTTAGGGGCACAGTAGCGGGATGAGCTGCCCAGAGCTGAACATCTGCTTAAAATTCTGCCAGATTTTGCAACATTTCTGGACCAAAAGAAGAAGACATGTCACATGTGAGCTGACTAGATCCTACTTCTGCCTGTGTCAGATCAGAATTGTGTTCACTGAATAACCTATAGTAGTGGTCATTGTGTGGGGTATTATGGTATAATAAGAGTGATCATGATGTGGGGTACTATGTGGTAATAAGTGATCATGATGTGGGGTATTATGTGGTAATAGCAGTGGTCAGGGTGTAGGGTATTGTGTGGTAATAGCAATGGTCATGGTGTGGGGTATTATGTGGTAATAGCAGTGATCATGATGTGGGGTATTATGTGGTAATAGCAGTGGTCATGGTGTGGTATTGTGTGGTAATAGCAGTGGTCATGGTGTGATGGTATTATGTGGTAATAGCAGTGATCATGATGTGGGGTATTATGTGGTAATAGCAGTGATCATGGTGTGGGGGTATTGTGTGGTAATAGCAGTGGTCATGGTGTGGTGGTATTATGTGGTAATAGCAGTGATTATGGTGTGGGGGTATTGTGTGGTAATAGCAGTGGTCATGATGTGGTGATATTATGTGGTAATAAGAGTGATCATGATGTGGTGGTATTATGTGGTAATAGCAGTGGTCATGGTGTGGTATTATGTGGTAATAGAAGTGATCATGGTGTGGGGTATTATGTGGTAATAGCAGTGGTCATGGTGTGGTATTATGTGGTAATAGCAGTGGTCATGGTGTGGTATTATGTGGTAATAGCAGTGGTCATGGTGTGGTATTATGTGGTAATAGAAGTGATCATGGTGTGGGGTATTACGTGGTAATAGCAGTGGTCATGGTGTGGTATTATGTGGTAATAGCAGTGGTCATGGTGTGGTGGTATTATGTGGTAATAGTAGTGATCATGGTGTGGTGGTATTATGTGGTAATAGCAGTGGTTATGGTGTGGTGGTATTATGTGGTAATAGCAGTAGTCATGGTGTGGTGGTATTATGTGGTAATAGCAGTGGTCATGGTGTGGTGGTATTATGTGGTAATAGCAGTGGTTATGGTGTGGTATTATGTGGTAATAGCAGTGGTCATGGTGTGGTAGTATTATGTGGTAATAGCAGTGGTCATGGTGTGGTGGTATTATGTGGTAATAGCAGTGGTCATGGTGTGGTGGTATTATGTGGTAATAGCAGTGGTCATGGTGTGGTATTATGTGGTAATAGCAGTGGTTATGGTGTGGTGGTATTATGTGGTTATAGCAGTGGTCATGGTGTGGTGGTATTATGTGGTAATAGCAGTGGTCATGGTGTGGTGGTATTATGTGGTAATAGCAGTGGTTATGGTGTGGTAGTATTATGTGGTAATAGCAGTGGTCATGGTGTGGTAGTATTATGTGGTAATAGGAGTGGTCATGGTGTGGTAGTATTATGTGGTAATAACAGTGGTTATGGTGTGGTGGTATAATGTGGTAATAGCAGTGGTCATGGTGTGGTAGTATTATGTGGTAATAGCAGTGGTCATGGTGTGGTAGTATTATGTGGTAATAGCAGTGGTCATGGTGTGGTAGTATTATGTGGTAATAGCAGTGGTCATGGTGTGGTGGTATTATGTGGTAATAGAAGTGATCATGGTGTGGGGTATTATGTGGTAATAAGAGTGGTTATGGTGTGGTGGTATTATGTGGTAACAGCAGTGGTCATGGTGTGGTATTATGTGGTAATAGCAGTGGTTATGGTGTGGTGGTATTATATGGTAATAGCAGTGATCATGGTGTGGTGGTATTATGTGGTAATAGTAGTGGTCATGGTGTGGTGGTATTATGTGGTAATAGCAGTGGTCATGGTGTGGTGGTATTATGTGGTAATAGTAGTGATCATGGTGTGGTGGTATTATGTGGTAACAGCAGTGGTCATGGTGTGGTATTATGTGGTAATAGCAGTGGTCATGGTGTGGTATTATGTGGTAATAGAAGTGATCATGGTGTGGGGTATTACGTGGTAATAGCAGTGGTCATGGTGTGGTATTATGTGGTAATAGCAGTGGTCATGGTGTGGTGGTATTATGTGGTAATAGTAGTGATCATGGTGTGGTGGTATTATGTGGTAATAGCAGTGGTTATGGTGTGGTGGTATTATGTGGTAATAGCAGTAGTCATGGTGTGGTGGTATTATGTGGTAATAGCAGTGGTCATGGTGTGGTGGTATTATGTGGTAATAGCAGTGGTTATGGTGTGGTATTATGTGGTAATAGCAGTGGTCATGGTGTGGTAGTATTATGTGGTAATAGCAGTGGTCATGGTGTGGTGGTATTATGTGGTAATAGCAGTGGTCATGGTGTGGTGGTATTATGTGGTAATAGCAGTGGTCATGGTGTGGTATTATGTGGTAATAGCAGTGGTTATGGTGTGGTGGTATTATGTGGTTATAGCAGTGGTCATGGTGTGGTGGTATTATGTGGTAATAGCAGTGGTCATGGTGTGGTGGTATTATGTGGTAATAGCAGTGGTTATGGTGTGGTAGTATTATGTGGTTATAGCAGTGGTCATGGTGTGGTAGTATTATGTGGTAATAGGAGTGGTCATGGTGTGGTAGTATTATGTGGTAATAACAGTGGTTATGGTGTGGTGGTATAATGTGGTAATAGCAGTGGTCATGGTGTGGTAGTATTATGTGGTAATAGCAGTGGTCATGGTGTGGTAGTATTATGTGGTAATAGCAGTGGTCATGGTGTGGTAGTATTATGTGGTAATAGCAGTGGTCATGGTGTGGTGGTATTATGTGGTAATAGCAGTGGTCATGGTGTGGTGGTATTATGTGGTAATAGAAGTGATCATGGTGTGGGGTATTATGTGGTAATAAGAGTGGTTATGGTGTGGTGGTATTATGTGGTAACAGCAGTGGTCATGGTGTGGTATTATGTGGTAATAGCAGTGGTTATGGTGTGGTGGTATTATATGGTAATAGCAGTGATCATGGTGTGGTGGTATTATGTGGTAATAGTAGTGGTCATGGTGTGGTGGTATTATGTGGTAATAGCAGTGGTTATGGTGTGGTGGTATTATGTGGTAATAGTAGTGATCATGGTGTGGTGGTATTATGTGGTAATAGTAGTGATCATGGTGTGGTGGTATTATGTGGTAATAGCAGTGGTCATGGTGTGGGGGTATTATGTGGTAATAGCAGTGGTTATGGTGTGGTGGTATTATGTGGTAATAGCAGTGATCATGGTGTGGTGGTATTATGTGGTAATAGTAGTGATCATGGTGTGGTGGTATTATGTGGTAATAGTAGTGATCATGGTGTGGTGGTATTATGTGGTAATAGCAGTGGTTATGGTGTGGTGGTATTATGTGGTAATAGCAGTGATCATGGTGTGGTGGTATTATGTGGTAATAGTAGTGATCATGGTGTGGTGGTATTATGTGGTAATAGCAGTGGTCATGGTGTGGGGGTATTATGTGGTAATAGCAGTGGTTATGGTGTGGTGGTATTATGTGGTAATAGCAGTGATCATGGTGTGGTGGTATTATGTGGTAATAGTAGTGATCATGGTGTGGTGGTATTATGTGGTTATAGCAGTGGTCATGGTGTGGTGGTATTATGTGGTAATAGTAGTGGTCATGGTGTGGTGGTATTATGTGGTAATAGTAGTGGTCATGGTGTGGTGGTATTATGTGGTAATAGTAGTGGTCATGGTGTGGTGGTATTATGTGGTAATAGCAGTGATCATGGTGTGGTGGTATTATGTGGTAATAGTAGTGGTCATGGTGTAGTGGTATTATGTGGTAATAGCAGTGGTCATGGTGTGGTGGTATTATGTGGTAATAGCAGTGGTCATGGTGTGGTAGTATTATGTGGTAATAGTAGTGGTCATGGTGTGGTGGTATTATGTGGTAATAGCAGTGGTCATGGTGTGGTGGTATTATGTGGTAATAGCAGTGATCATGGTGTGGTGGTATTATGTGGTAATAGCAGTGGTCATGGTGTGGTGGTATTATGTGGTAATAGTAGTGATCATGGTGTGGTGGTATTATGTGGTAATAGTAGTGATCATGGTGTGGTGGTATTATGTGGTAATAGCAGTGATCATGGTGTGGTGGTATTATGTGGTAATAGTAGTGATCATGGTGTGGTGGTATTATGTGGTAATAGTAGTGATCATGGTGTGGTGGTATTATGTGGTAATAGCAGTGATCATGGTGTGGTGGTATTATGTGGTAATAGTAGTGGTCATGGTGTGGTGGTATTATGTGGTAATAGCAGTGGTCATGGTGTGGGGGTATTATGTGGTAATAGTAGTGGTCATGGTGTGGTGGTATTATGTGGTAATAGCAGTGGTCATGGTGTGGGGGTATTATGTGGTAATAGCAGTGATCATGGTGTGGTGGTATTATGTGGTAATAGCAGTGGTCATGGTGTGGGGGTATTATGTGGTAATAGTAGTGGTCATGGTGTGGTGGTATTATGTGGTAATAGCAGTGGTCATGGTGTGGGGGTATTATGTGGTAATAGCAGTGATCATGGTGTGGTGGTATTATGTGGTAATAGTAGTAATAGAGTGCTATAATATGGTAATAGCATGATCACGGTGCTTTGGTATGTGGTAATAGCAGTGAGCATGGTGTGGTGGTATTATGTGCTTACAGCTATGATTATAGTGGTTTCATGGGTAATATTGGTCTCTCTAAAATTTATTTTGTTTATAATATTTTATTGATAATATAACAGTATGCCGGGGATATTTGATTACTGTAAGGCTACATTCACATGACTGGCAATGGCCGTACGGAGAGATATGGTGCCGCACACGTAAGACACCATACCGCTCCATACACGGGGTAAAGATAGGACATGCCCTATCTTTCCTCATGTTGCAGCGCCGTGTATCTCTATGGAGAGGGAAGGGATCAACCCTAGCATATGTTCGTGTGAATGCGGCCTAAGGAGTTAATATTTAGCTGTAGTGTAGTAATCTGTGGATGTGGCAGGGGGCATGTGTTATGGCTTTTGTACCTAATCTTCTTTGCTCACGGTCAAACCACAAAACGTGCAAAGAATCAGCCACACAGCTAAATGTGAATGAGTTGATGGTACAGGATCTAAACATTTGGGGCCCCTGTGTCGTTACATCTTAATAGCTTTGAGCCAAAATCCCATTTCTGGATTATTTCTCCAATCCCCTCTTTGCTGAAGCACTGGCCTCAACAGTCACATGATGGGGCAGATTTACTTACCCGATCCTGTCACGATCCCGCGGTGCGTTGTCCGACGAGGATTCGGGTCTGTTGCGGTTCACTAAGGTCATGCGTCCCATTTCCCGAATGTGTCACTTCCACGCTGAGATCCGCCAGAGTTCACCTTCTTCTTCCAATTTCATCATTTCGTTTTTAAATTCCACGGCTTGTTCGAATCCGTCGGGTTGTCCGACGGCACCCCCCGATTTCTGTCGCATGCAAGCCGGCGCCTAGGGCAAAAACCTAGGGCAATTCGGCGCCAAACGGAAATATTCGGGAAATTAGTAAATGAGCCCCGATATGTGTGTACTGGTTACCGTTGAGACCAGTGATTACAGGCACAATCAGAATGATCTCTATCTTTTCAAGGATCAGCAGAAATCAGGCTAGCAATTTTTGTTTTAGGATTATTCCCAGACTTTAGGTCCATTTGTTATAGAGACAGACAGTCCCTTTAAATACAAGACACTAAACAGGCAAAACTACTGGAATATGGCAATATGGCCTCTCGGGATTTCAAGCTTCTATAAAAACCCTGATTGAGTTTTTCGAGCTATTCCTGTGTGATTGACAATGACTGACATTTCAGATGTCATCTGCTCCATAAACACATTTTCCTTCCCAGGTGAGTTTTATCAAAGCCAAGAAACTTGATCATTTACAATGAAATAGAAATCCATTTTAGCTGACCGGAGGTAAAGTGCCGATGAATAAATGGAGCAGAGAAGAGGAGCCGGAGCTTTATTACTTCTATTTATAGAGAAAATGTTACATTGTTAGCGCGCCATTGTCATCGGGAAATATCATGTAAAAGCAGAAACGGGCGGAATGATGCCCCATTACCTCATCGCTAGGAAATGCGGAATAATAGAACTTTTTGGAGTGATTATATTTGTTATGTTTTCTGCAACACCAGCAGCAGGACATTCAGTATATTGATCATAAAAACAGGAAGTGTTTGGTATGTACATGATGTTACTGTCAGGATCAGCGGTAGGGCACCCACTGGACCGCCTCGGGCGACACCTGGGAGCGGAGTTTAAGTGGCACCCGATTTTCACCAGGGCCCACCGCATATCGGGTTGGACTTGCTGTGGCTTGGTACCGCCAGGTCGCTCAACTGGCGCCACTCGCCCGGGGTGGCAGCCAAGGCGAGGTACAGAATCGTGAGACGGAAGCAGAGTCATGGTCACGCGGGAGGTCAGGACAGGCAGCACAGGAGCAGAGTCAGGGACGAGGCAGAAGGTCAGGACAGGTGGCAGAGAACCTGAGTCAGGTATCAGAATCCCAACGGGAAATCACAATAATTGCAGGAATAATGCATGAGGGGGGGCAGCGAGGGGACCGCCGCTGGAATGAGGGTAGGTAAGTGCTGCAAGGGGGTTCCAGGGGTGCAGGGAGGCACAAGGGTTGCAGGAGCACCAGTGACAGTTACAAACAAAGCTATGACATATTTTTATGTAGTAGAGCACAATCTAGGGCACATAGGGGCACATTTACTTACTTTCATGCTGCAGTTCACCTAAAGAGCATTGCCCGCCTGTAATGCACTGTGCCGCAATTCACTAAGATCGCGCGCCCCATATTATGAATGTGTAGCTTCCCCGCTCAGGTCCGTCAGAGTTCCCCTTCTTCTTCCTGGTGCATGTAAGTGCTTCATCTTGTGATACAATTCGAAAGTTATATCCCGCGCTCAGTCCGACTGTCCGACAGCACACCCCCTAAATTGTGTCACATGGAAACCAGAGCAGCTGCGCCAAAAACGATTGCGTGCGAAACAATGCCAAAGCAGACACCTGTTAAATACCTGTCCAAGCCATGTAATCTCCGAAAAAGGCAAACAGTCCCACAAAAGTGTGTTCCGTGACCCTTTGTAAATGAGCCCCATAGTGCTCAGACACTCACCCTTTATGCAGGTAGAAATGCCTTCCTGCCCTGCTTGTCAGGAAAGGAGCAGAGCCTCTGTAGTAAAAGTCAATATAGCTGAGGGATGGAGGCACAAACACCAGGGGCGGATTAAGGTCATGGGTCCTGGGCTGTATGAATATTATAGCCCCTACAAGTATGGAACTAGAATCAGCTTCTTGGGGAATGGAGGATGAGTCCTGTCTGCTGCTTTCAATCTGCGGTTTCATAAACTTTTTAGTGCCTTCAAAGTTCCTGAAATATCTCTTGAGTATATGTGTGTTAAGAGCATGAACAAATGAATGAGTATTTCATGGGTGAAGGTCCTTTTTAGTATAAAATTTGATGGGTGGTTTGGGTGACCAAAGCAATTGCATGGGTTGTGTTGTGGTCTACACTGCCCCAATTTGGTTGCTGGCTATATACTGGGGGCAGGGGCTGCTGCCTATATACTTAGGTAATGGGCTGGCTATATACTAGGGTGCATGGGCTGGGAGGCTATATACTAGGGTGCATGGACTGGCTGTATACTAGGTGGTATGGGCTGGCTAGCTATATACTAGGGGCATGGGCTGGTTGTATACTAGGGGGCATGGACTGACAGTCTGTATACTGGGGGGGGGGGTATGGGCTGGCAGGCTCTGTTCTAGGGGACATAGGTGGGCTGGCTATATACTGGGGGTTAGGGGGCTGGCTATATACTGGGGGACAGGGCGCTGGCTGGCTATCTACTACAGGGCATGGGCTGGATGGTTATATAATGGGGGCAGGGACTGGCTAGATACTGGGGGGGTTTCAGGCTATACACTGGGGGGCATGTGCTTTCTAGCTTTATACCGGCTGGAGACTGTGACCAATCCTATCACATTTCCATTCAGATTTGATTCTCTTTTGACTTTGGGTCTAAAAGCACCAAAACCTCACCAAATGTTGTTAGTGTGATTTCAGCCTTAAAAAAAAAAAGAACTAAAACAAGAATATTTTTTTTGAATGGTTATATAATTCTTGACATGGTGGAAGTGGCAATGTATCATTCCATATTGTATTAGGGCTGTACCTGTAAAGGCATTATAGATCTTGGATCGGATCCTTCCTCACCCTGTCAGCGCTGGTCATAAAGGTTTCCAGTAATTCAAGGAGGTTTCTACAGCGTCTATTGATCGTGTGAGGGATGGATGCAGATGTCAGCCTTACCTTCCATAGCGCTGTGCATAATGGCCTGGTGTCATTTATCACCGCATACTGGACATACATATTCATGGGGCAGCGCTTGCCCCTTGCCCCTTTTTACTTGAGGTTCAAAAACAATAACAAAAGTAGAAAAATATTCCAAATATTCCTTGGCTGCATATACAAGTCTTTAAAAATACCTAAAATGGGAATATCCCTTTAATACCCCTTTAATACTATAATCTCTCTCTATATATATAATAAGTGGCCACCATGTATTTAGTTTCTGTCTAGCGTGATGACTTCAGTTTATAGTACATTATAATGGACCCCCACACCACTCTTATAAAACTGATCTCCTGAACCGGCCCAGGGGCTTCATTGTGTTTGCAGACTTTATTACCATGTCACACATGCTGTGACATTAGCTGATTTAATCCCATCTCAATATGTGTACAGTGTGCACCTTTCTTAATTGTTGTTCTCAAGATTTTTTTTAACATAATATTAGATTAAAGGGATAATACACACAGTGATGTCACAGTATAGGGATAATACACACAGTGATGTCACAGTACAGGGATAATACACACAGTGATGTCACAGTACAGGGATAATACACACAGTGATGTCACAGTACAGGGATAATACACATAGTGATGTCACAGTACAGAGATAATACACACAGTGATGTCACTGTATACACACAGTGATGTCACAGTACAGGGATAATACAAACAGTGATGTCACAGTACAAGGATAAAACACACAGTGATGTCACAGTACAGGTATAATGCACACAGTGATGTTACGGTACAGGGTTGATACACACAGTGATGTCCCAGTACGGAGGTAATACACACAGTGATGTCACAGTACAGGGATAATACACACAGTGATGTCACAGTACAAGGATGATTCACACAGTGATGTCACAGTACAAGAATAATACACACAGGGGCACATTTACTGACCTGTCCCGTTGATGCCGCCGATCTGGAATGTCCGACAAGGATTTGGGTCTGCCGCGATTCACTAAGATCGTGCGTCCAATTTCCTGCATGTGTCGCTTCCCCCCTGAGGTCCGCCGGAGTTCACCTTCTTCTTCCCGGTGCATGTGAGTGCTGATCTTGCGACACAATTTGGTTTTTAAATTCCGCGGTGTGTCCAAATCAGTCGGGTTGTCAGACGACCACGCCCCCCGATTTGTGTCGCATGCAAGCCGCAATGATGCACCACAATCCGATCGCGTGCGCCAAAAACCCAGGCCAATTCATGGCAAAACGGTAAAAAGTCGGGAAACCTTACGAAAATGCGGACCCTTAGAAAATGTGGCCCACAGTGATGTCACAGAACAGGAGCTTGGTAGATCGGCTATATGGGTCCCAAGTATTTTTTAAATGGGAACTCCCCCTTCAAAAGTTTTTTTCGCACTCAAATACTGATAAGAAATCACTAACAAATTATTCTTTATTCTGTAATCGGTTTGCAGGTTACATATTGACACTTGTAGCTAAGCCCTGTGTCCTTATTGCAGCACAGTTGTTTTAACATAGTGGGGCTCATTTGCTAAGGGTAGCGTTACTCACTTTTGTCAGACTGTGAGCCTTTTCCGGGGATTGCACGGCTTGGACAGGTATTTAACAGGTGTCTGCACTGGGATTGTGTTGCACGCGATTGGATTGTGGCGCGGAATCACTGATTCGGACTAAGCGTGGGATTTAACTTTCAAATTGTGTCGCAAGACAATGCACTTCTTGATTTGATGTGACTTTTGAATCTGTTTCAAATTTGAATGTGTGAACAAGTTCTTAGCATGCAGATAGCTGTCTGATATCTTTTCATCTTGATCAGCGCATGTGCTATTTTCGGCATAGGTACAATGAAGCTCCTACCGCTCTCTCCAGGTTCTACTCTTTGATATAAAGTTGCTGCTTCCCTATTGTAGGTGATACCATGGTGCTTAATGTAACGTGCAGACTACACTGGGGTACATAACATGCCCGCCGTGCCAGGCATAGCCGTATTACTGCGCTATTTGTGGGCATTGCAGCATATTAAAGACATGTGTGGCGCTCGGCGGGCTCGGCTATACCGCGCACATACGTCTTCCCCTTTATCTTCAGGTGATTTGGTCAGAGGAGCAGAAATAAAACCTGAGCGCTCACCCCCATTGCTCCAGCTGTTGCCATGGAAACCAGGATGGAGGCTGTATTACATTTTATTCATCAGCCGAAAGAATGAGATAGAAAGGAGAAAAGGGAGATACCAGCATGGAAACGGAGAACGAGAGGAAGAGCGAGTATAATACTTTCCCCAGAATATCCGCTATTACATCATGTCTGCTCCCACCGCTTCACGACTCCTTCGGTGGCGTCTCATCCCTACGTCTTTATTATGTGCATCCGTCTTGCGCGCAGTAACGTTATAATTAACCAATCATTTTAATACATTTATAAATTGCCCCGGGAGATGTTTTTTTTCCCCCCGTTTTTTTTTTTTATTTGGAGCCACAGCATGCGGCACGGTTGTGTTTTCTGCAGTTTTTTACTTCCCTTTCCCGATTAATTTCAATGCACAAAACTGTGATACAAACGCACTCACCGTCCTGGATGGTACAGTTTACTTACAAAATTAGGAACAAACTTTATAACATCCCCCCCACCCTCCACTCATAAACACACAATTTTTTTCTTCCTTTAGTCGCCCCTTTTATGTTCCATATCTCCCAAGTTGCAGAAAGTCTTATTGTCCGTCTCTAACCCTGTCTCCTTCTGCCCCCACTGTATATACCCACTCAGTGAGACCCACAGCCTTTAATGCCCCAATAATAATAATTCTTTATTTATATAGCGCACACAGATTACGCAGCGCTGCACAAAGCATGACAAATTCATCCATGTACCCATGGGGCTCACAAAATTTAAACAACCTACCAGTATGTTTTGGAGTGTGGGAGGAAACCAATGCAGACACAGCAAGAACATACAAACTCTTTGAAGATGTTGACCTGGGTGGGATTCGAACCCAGGACCCCAACGCTGCAAGGCAGAAGTGCTACTCATTCAGCCACCGTGCCACCCTATCTTGCCTCCACATATTAAAATTCCTCCTTGACCCCCTACTCAAACCACAGAATATCTCCTCATGAGGACTGCCTACTACCCATTGCCTCCCTTCCTGTTGCCCCATCCTATACACTCACCGGCCACTTTATTAGGTACACCATGCTAGTAACGGGTTGGACCCCCTTTTGCCTTCAGAACTGCCTCAATTCTTCGTGGCATAGATTCAACAAGGTGCTGGAAGCATTCCTCAGAGATTTTGGTCCATATTGACATGATGGCATCACACAGTTGCCGCAGATTTGTCGGCTGCACATCCATGATGCGAATCTCCCGTTCCACCACATCCCAAAGATGCTCTATTGGATTGAGATCTGGTGACTGTGGAGGCCATTTGATTACAGTGAACTCATTGTCATGTTCAAGAAACCAGTCTGAGATGATTCCAGCTTTATGACATGGCGCATTATCCTGCTGAAAGTAGCCATCAGATGTTGGGTACATTTTGGTCATAAAGGGATGGACATGGTCAGCAACAATACTCAGGTAGGCTGTGGCGTTGCAACGATGCTCAATTGGTACCAAGGGGCCCAAAGAGTGCCAAGAAAATATTCCCCACACCATGACACCACCACCACCAGCCTGAACCGTTGATACAAGGCAGGATGGATCCATGCTTTCATGTTGTTGACGCCAAATTCTGACCCTACCATCCGAATGTCGCAGCAGAAATCGAGACTCATCAGACCAGGCAACGTTTTTACAATCTTCTACTGTCCAATTTCGATGAGCTTGTGCAAATTGTATCCTCAGTTTCCTGTTCTTAGCTGAAAGGAGTGGCACCCGGTGTGGTCTTCTGCTGCTGTAGCCCATCTGCCTCAAAGTTCGATATACTGTGCGTTCAGAGATGTTCTTCTGCCTACCTTGGTTGTAACGGGTGGCGATTTGAGTCACTGTTGCCTTTCTACCAGCTCGAACCAGTCTGCCCATTCTCCTCTGACCTCTGGCATCAACAAGGCATTTCCGCCCACAGAACTGCCGCTCACTGGATGTTTTTTCTTTTTCGGACCATTCTCTGTAAACCCTAGAGATGGTTGTGCGTGAAAATCCCAGTAGATCAGCAGTTTCTGAAATACTCAGACCAGCCCTTCTGGCACCAACAACCATGCCACGTTCAAAGGCACTCAAATCACCTTTCTTCCCCATACTGATGCTCGGTTTGAACTGCAGGAGATTGTCTTGGCCATGTCTACATGCCTAAATGCACTGAGTTGCTGCCATGTGATTGCAGTTGGACAGGTGTACCTAATAAAGTGGACGGTGAGTGTATGTAATGCCCCCTTGACCACCCACTGTAAAATATTATTAAAATATAACTAATATCTCCTCTCATTCACCTGCCCCCGAAGGTAGGCCCAAAAGAACCAACTGTCCCCAAAAGTGGTTGTCCCTAGGCAGGTTGAAGCAGTCCCATGAAGGGACAAACAGGGTCTGATATCTCCAACATCTCTTAAATTCCATCTTGCCCAACAATTGTTTTCCCCAATAATGGGTAAATATGGGGAATGTCAAGAAGAGTTGGAAAATCTATACATAATATGGTCAACTAAACCCATCAGAATCGGTATATTCCATAAACTGCTGCCATAGGGGCCCACGCACTGAATTGGTTGGGCTGCTCATTGGTTGCCAATGCTATCTGCATCTTCTGGAGTGGTGGAGTAGAAACTTGTTCTCTCCCTGCTCCACCACTGAGCACCTATCACTGCTGTGCGTGTCAGAGGTTGGCAGACGAAATTACGTTATCATATCACAATTTAGGTGGGGCAGCTATATATAGGGGATCATAAGGTTAGGAATATAACAGAAAGGAAGGCATAAGTTGGGGGTTACAAATAGGGCATTTTAAGTGGTGGGGGTTTTGTAAATCGGGAGGGATACAGAAAAGTAGCATTTTGTGTAGTGGGCTACTGCAAGGGGGTCATTATACTATGTGGTGGCCACTGAAAGGTGCATTATAAGTGGGGGGGTACAGGAAAGTGTGAAAGGACTATTAAAAGTCGGGAATTATAAGTTAGGGCCAAAGGAGTGAGGGTATTTTACTATGTGGCAGCCGCTAGAAGATGCATTATAGGTTGTGGGTTAGTGCACTGCATACATTTTAATGGATTAGTAATACTACAGTGGCTAAGAAAAGTATTCACACCCTGTAAAATTGTTCACTGTTTGTTTTATTGCAGCCAGTAAGATCAAAAAAGTTCTTTTTTTTTGCTAATTTGTTTGCTCATTTATCTACACTCTGTCCGCATCTGGACAGAAAAAAAGCAGTAATGTAGATATTTTTGCTAATTTATTAAACTAGAAAAACTGAAATATCACATGGTCATAAGTATTCAACATATTTTTCACACCTGGATTTGAGGATTCTCTGCCTCTTCCTTCCAGATCCCTTAGGTTGGATGGTGAATGTTGGTGGAAGCCATTTTCAAGTCTCCCCAGAGATGCTCAATTGGGTTTTAGGTTGGGGTTCTTGCTGGTCAATAAAGAGTTATGATCATCCCAAACTTCATCCATTTAGGGTTATGGGGGTTACTGTGCTCTTAGGAACCTTGGGTGTTGCAGAAATTATTTTGTAACCTTGGCCTCATCTGTGCCTTGCCACAATTCTGTCTCTGAGTTCTTTAGGCAGTTCCTTAGACCACAGGATTCTCATGTGCTCTGAAATGCACTGTGAACTGTGAGGTCTTATATAGACAGGTGTGTGCCTTTCCTAATGAAATCCAGTCATTAAAATTAAACCCAACTGAACTCCAATGAAGGAGAAGAACCACCTCAAGAAGGATCAGAAGGTAATGGACAGCATGTAAATGGATGAAGTTTGGGATGATCATAACTCTTTCTTGACTAGCCAGAACCCCAACGTTAACCCAAATAAGCATTTCTGGGGGGGATTTGAAAATGGCTTCCACCAACATTCACCATCCAACCTGAGGGATCTGCAAGGACGAGGCAGAGAATCCCCAAATTCAGTTGAGATTAAAGTGTTGAATACTTTTGACCATGTGATATTTCAGTTTTTCTAAATAATAATTTTTTGTCAAGATGGGGGCAGAATGTACATTAATGAGCAAATAAAAATAACTTTTTTGATCTTACCAATTGGGTGCAATGAAATAAAGAATTAAAGATTTAAAGGGGTCTTTCCGTACCCTTTGTATATAAAGGAATGTAGTAATGGTTTGAAAACCAAAATTTACCAATTTACGACATGAAAATCCTTCCAGTATGGGACAAATGGACTACGATATCCGCTTACGGCAATCACGGAGATCTATGCTGCACGATCATATCCTGATCTAATGGATCCAATGTGTTGGACAGGTGGATTGGGTTTCATGCTGCGTTCTTTTCTGCAGTTTTGACAACAAAATCGCCGTAAAATGCTGCAGTTATGCGCAATTTTCACGTAATCACAGCAAAAAAATGAAAAATAAACCATAACATGTTAGCCCAGACTTCATGTCTTGTTCAGACTATATCAAATCATGTGCAGCAGAAATTTCCATGTCTAAATCCAGCGCTGGTAACAATATGCATTTTTATGTGCTGACTCTATAGAAGTATAGAAATAAACTATATCCTCCGCTATAGTTGACATGGCAACTACATCCACCAAACCAAGCATGTCGTATTACAGTATATGTACATCCCTGTCATAACACACTGCTCCATGATGTGCACAGTATGAGGCTCGTGGCGCTAAATCCATGCATTGACAAGCAGCGCTCCCAGGAGATTTTACCGCTGTGCTTTCACTGCCGACCCAAGATTACATAACAAAGAGGCAAAGAAACCAATCAGATGCCTGATTTCATTTTCCCAAAAAATGTAGGGAATCAGAGCAAAAATCTAGTTAGTTGGGATGAGTGGTTGTGGCATGAATTATTTCCCGCCTTGTAGTACTGATTTCTGTAAAACTATAGATTGAATTTAGTGGAAAAATTAACAATACTAAAAAATTAAAATACTAAAATACAAGATGAACCAAGTTCTCACCATTACAAATGTCATTGTTCTGATACATTAAGGCATCATATTCTAAGCAAGAATAGCTAACCTGTATAAGATACTACAGTGGGTATGGAAAGTATTCAGACCCCTTAAAATTTTTCACTCTTTGTTTCCTCGGATCCAATAAACAATAATAATAATAAACCGGAGTACCCTGAAGAAACCCACGCAAACATGGAGAGAACATACAAACTCTTTGCAGATGTTGACCTGGGTGGGATTCATACCCAGGACGCCAGTACTGCAAGGCAGAAGTGCTACCCATGCCACCGAGCCGCCCCTATCCAATTGGTAAGATCAAAAAAGTTCTTTGTTTGCTCATTTATGTACACTCTGCCCCCATCTTTAGAGAAAAAACTGAAAGGTAGATAATTGTGCTAATTTATTAAACAAGAAAAACTGAAATATCACTCCCTTTTGATGTGACACTTATATTTAACTCACATGCTGTCCATTTCCTTCTGATCCACTCTGAGATTGTTCTACTCCTTCATTGGACTCCAGCTGTGTTTAATGAAGCTTATTGGACTTGAATAGGAAAAGTACACACCTGTCTATATAAGACCTTACAGTTCACAGTGCATGTCTGAGCATCATGAGGTCTAAGGAACTGCCCAAGGAGTTCAGAGACAGATTTGTAGCAAGGCACAGATCTGGACAAAGTTACAAAAGCATTTCTGAAGCTCTTAAGGTTTCGAAGTTTGCCAGATCAGTCCGTGTTCCCAATGGGGCTCACAATCTAATCAACCTACCAGTATATTTTGGAATGTGGGAGGAAACTGGAGGACCCAGAGGAAACCCACGCAAACACAGAGAGAACATACAAACTCTTTGCAGATATAAATACATGAAGAAATAATATTCTCTGCTCTGATAAAACAAAGATTAAATTTTTTGGTGTTAATTGGTATGTGAGGAGAAACCTGGCGCTGGTCATCACCTGCCAAATACAATCCCAGCAGTGACACATGGTGGGGGCAGCATCAGGCTATGGAGGCAGGGACAGGACTGGTTGCAACTGAAGGAAAGATGAATGTGGCCAAGTGCAGACATATCCTGGAGGAAAACCTCTTCCAGAGCTCTGGACCTCAGACTGGGCCGGATCTTCCACCAAGACAATGACCTTAAGTACACAGCTAAAATAACAAAGCAGAGTCTTCAGGACATCTCTGTGGCCATTCCTGACTGGCCCAGCCACAGTCCTGACCTAAACCCAATTGAGCATCTCTGGAGAGACTTGGAAATGGCTTCCACCAACATTCACCATCCAACCTGAGGGAACTGGAGAGGATCTGCAAGGAAGAGGCAGAGGATCCCCAAATCCAGGTGTAAGGAACTTGTACCATCTTCTCAAGAAGACTCCTGGCTGCACCAGCTCCAAAGCTGCTTCTACTCAACACTGAGCAAAGGGGCTGAATACTTATCACAGGGGGCTGAATACTTATGGCCATGTTATATTTTAGTTTTTCTTGTTTAATAACTTAGCAAAAATATCTACATTTGTGTTTATTTTCTTCCAAGATAGGGGCAGAGTGCACATTAATGATTACCAATTGACTGCAATGAAACAAAGAGTAGGAAATTTAAAGGGGTCTGAATACTTCCCATAACCCACTGCTCCTCCTGCTCTATAACATGCTGCCTGCAGATAGGTTTGTATGATATGGTTAAATGAGTTATCTACATTTTCATTAAAGGGGTCCCCAGAAATCTTTTCAAAAGACACCCCATTCCTACAGCTCCACCACGGGGACACGTGGATGTACCAGGTTTTCCTCTTCCTCGGGTTAGGGGTGGTAATGAATATCAGCAATTTTTTAATGGTGCTGCTGCGTTGCACCCAGGACTAGGGCACTGTTGCGGTCATGTTTTTCTATTTCTTTAAGAATTGTGGCACTATTACTCCTTAGTCAGCATTTTTACTCGGTAATGTGTCAGTCAAACAGCATGAAACAATTGGCTATTTTCTCCTTCTTTTGATTTATCCTTCAGACGCTGGTTATTCTATGTCTATTCTATAGGCGTCTGCCATAGCCTGGGGCTCCACCTGCGGCACCGTTATATATATCTCTTTAGACTTCATTTGTCTTCCTCTTGGATCTGTATTACAGTATAAGGTATAAAACCATCTCACAGGGGTTCTCCACCTTCACCTGACCTTAGTTTACGAGCGTCATCCAGCAACTTTTGCTAAATACGCAGCTTTATATTTTTGCTTCCCTTGTGTGATTCTAGCAATAAACATTTATCACCAGTTGTTCGTGGTTGAGGTCCTTGGTCACAACACAATTGATGTGTTCTAGACAATACCATATCCAACGTACAGAGGATGGAAGTAGAATAGCTCGGAATAGATATCACAGACCTATCTGATTGGAAGTAAACCTAACAGTGATTGGCTAGGCTTTGGCTAGTAACCAGTTCATCCAACCAGTGTTAGGTTCTAAAGGGGGGTCAGGTGTCACTCTGCCAGTGAGTCACTGTCACAGCTTGGAGGCAGGTGCACGTATTGTGTGGTAGCACTGCGGCTACACATCGCTCCAAGAAAAAGTCAGCTCAAAGCTGTGACATAGCTGGTGGGGGACCTCTTATATGTAAAGTGGTGGGGACCCTGGGGTGTGCGCCCCAGTAGCCCTTCCTATAATTAGACCCTGATGCAAAAACATGGAAATGATTTATTGAAAAGTGTCCAACCCCAACATCTGCTGGAAACCTCTGGCATTGGTTTTTGTCTATGAGAAGAAAGTATTAGGCATGCTCAAATTCAAGATTTCGATCCAACTTTGTCACCAAAGATCCATTATCAGGCCACCAACAACGTTTGCGGCCTGCATGCAGTCAGGGTGTGAAGTCTGCTAACACGTCAATGATGGTAGAAGAGAATGCCGCACATGACCTGCGATATACATTGCGCCTCATGTATTTGGCTCACACATGGGGTTGTGGAAAGCATGTGTGTGTCTATGAACCCATAGGAATACATGTGAATGCGTGCTAGCCAATCCAACAAACATTGGTTGTGTGCATATAGCCCTTATCTGATCCACTCTTATAAGATATGTACTAATATCTTTTAATAAACAAGAACGTTACATTGGAAATATTCAGAGTCCCCAATTCCCGATGACTTCAGATTGTGATTTTCATTTTATACCTATAACTTAGCAGAACTTTTCTATATACGTAATTGGAGAAGGAAGTACTGAGATCATACATGGTAGTCTTCAACTATCACATTCAATAAATCCCGACACAAAGGCCAATGCACCAAATCAAGATTAGTTCTGTCTCAGACACGTACATAACGTGACTCTAGCTTTGGTGGACTATGGACTACCAAGTAGAGTTGTAGAGTAGTCCAGGTTTTGTTCAGGACCTAGGTCCCTGGACATCAGAGTTGATACACTGTAGATCACATTAGGTCACCAGTGGCCCTTTATTTCCTCCTACTTGCCTCATAAATGATTGTGGTTATTATAGACAATGGATGTGTGATATGAAGATCCATTATCTTCAAATCTCACATGCATGGTCTATACTTACCCCAAAAGCTGGTCATACGATTTTGGTAATGGATAAGTAAATGTCTGTAGCTGAGATGTCTCTTTGCTCCTGTCCTATCACCTTTTCATTGCAGTATCTGAAACAGCGCCATTCAAGTCTATGTGGCTCTGTCTGGTACTGCAGCCAGTTCTCTGAAAGTCACACGGCAGTGGATAGATAATTTGGTCAATGGCAAGAACCCTCCATAAAGGGTTCCACTAGTGCTGTTAACATAATAAAGATCATTTTAACCCCTTACTTTACAATTTTACTCAGTGTTATTGCTGTTTTAGCTCATATCACTCCCTAGGATGCTCAGTGCAAAATCCCAAGGTGTGATAGGAGACTCTCTAAGCAGACACATTATTATCCATCTAGTTCTGTGGGGGACAATGTGGTTAGATTATCAGGGTACATCTGGTGTCTGACATTGTACTTACACACTGACACATAGAAAGATGAGAGAGATCAGAGATGATGAGATGATTACACAGAGGCATGACAGACAGAGGATGACAGACTTTTACACTGTTACACTTTTAGTTCTGCTACATCTGTTGTCTCACAGATATGTGCCTGCCTCCCCCTTCCCCTGGATTACTTTTCTTTTTGTAGTTTGCAGCCTCTCTCTCTGCTCAGGATGTGCTGGAAGGATGTGCTCAGTGAGTGTCTCTGAGCTCCGTGCAGGGGGCGTGGCTAAAGGCTCACAGCAGAGAGAGACAGAAATCTCAGCTGCACGGCCTCACACAGCAACCCAATGAAATTGTACAGCAGGACTGATAGAGACATGTTGGACTTAAATCTGTGACATGCTGAATTTATCACAGAGAATGTGATATTTTGTTATCCTGAGTATATTTAAGAAACTTGTCTTCCTGGGAATACCCCTTTAATTTCACAAAATACCCATTGTTTCTGCTTAATAATTCAGTGCAGAATAGGACGACGCTTGCAAAATCTGTTCACAAACATTCACTGAATAATTTATCGAATCGGAATTGGACAAAAATTAATCTTGATTCCTTGTAAAAGGAAATTCAATTATTACGGAGTCGATTAAAGGCTGAATTGTTTGTCGAGCTTCTGAGATTTTTGATATTTTGACAAATGGGAGCCCTATATCCAGCAGATTAAGAGGAAGAAAATTCAGCAGGATATTAGGGATTACTAAAATAAGATGTATAGCTGAGGCAACTCTCTGAGAAACACGTCTTCATCTGTGTGTGTCCGTGGCATCTTTGGAGAGCGATGCTTCCGACAGATCTAACGTAACTCCTCCGAGTGTTGAACGGGAAGCTCATGATGAGAGGAAATGTGCTACAATAAGCGCAGCAGTCAAGAGCAATGAAACAGACAATACATGGAGAGCAAATCCAAGGCTTGATTAAAGGTAATTAATTTGTCTAATAAGGTTTGTTCTGGGGCCCAGTAAGACGTATTGTTGATGGCTTTGACTTCTAAGGGACGCTCACTGTGAAAACACATCTCTAAGCCCTTATGTGTGAATATCACTGGCCACAAACAACAAATCTGTGGCCCGTGGGTCATCGTAGAAGAAAAGACTGGCCAAGCCATAAAATCGGGCAATTATAGGACCTGCTCTAAGGACAAAAACAATGGGGGGGAATTTTTCAAAGCTTCTAGACCAATTATTTGGCAGTGAGCAATAATTTGCGATTATTATGCTACTACGTCACCTAAACGCATAAAGGGGTGTGGCAGCTGGCGGAGTGGGCGGGGATGGGCGTTCCTCGCCGGGCCTGCATACTTTTCAAAAATCGGAAAACTTTTGTTTGCAGGTTTTTGCACAAAACTACGGCAGATCAGACCTGGCATATTTTTAGCTGTCAGCTGCGCCGCCTAACGGATACATCCCTCAGGCAATGGAGGGGGATGGCCTTTGGGAAGGGGCGTGGCTGTCATCATGCTGCTGGCATATGATTAGTTTCCCCCAATGCTCGTTTGAATGATGGATCAAGCTGACGGTGATGGCAGGTTGAGTAGGGTCCCGAAATCAACTACAAGTCCTTATGGGCTGCATGTGAAAAAAAAATTTATAAAATCTTTTATACTTACCTAGATGGGAGTGCAATTAAGCAAATCAGACTCACATCTAAAGACGCCCCACCGGCATCTGCTCTCGCAATGTGGCAAGTCAAGAGGGACAATGCCCTGGCGCATGCGCCATACCTACAGCACTTGGGTACTCCTTCGGCTTCACTTGCCTAGTAGTATATCCGCCTAGTATGTTTCCAATGTGGGCTGTGAATCTGATTGGTGCCCATGACACCTTATAATTCTAGAATTTACTAATAAAACATTAATTATTCCTGCGCCTTTTCAATAATAAAATAATTAGTCATGATAAAATCTCACAACAGCAATGCTGACCGTCTCACTGCTGATGGTTTCCCGATAGAAAAAGGTCTCTCTATGGTACATAGTAAAATCAAATGGCCTCATATAAAATTTAGATCCAACTTGCAAAATGAATTCACTTTGTGGAGAATCAATGGGGAAATACAAATCTGTGATGTGTGGAATTGTTCAGGTGTGAATTGCTATGAATCAAAGGCAACATATTTTGTCAGGGTATATGAAGAATGGAATTTCATCCGTGGCACTTGATCCTCTGTATCCGAGGAGTAACACTGCGAGGGGTGAGGAGGCACAATGACTTATGATGCTAATTACACAGTAATATAATCCTGTCATATAGAGTTATCTCTCTATATAATTAGCCAGACCTCACTGTATATAGGGTATAAGTACTAGAATAGCCGGCGTAGACAATGTGATGGATCCCTGCAGCACAGGGCTCACCTCCTCGGATAAACCTCCTGTGATACTGCTGGTATTTAAAAATGGAATCTGTATGGTGGAGAGGGGAGAAATGTTCTGTGGTGCCACATATATATTACAGTATATACTCAAGTCTAAGTCCACCAGAGCATAAGCCGAGACCCCTAATTTTACCACCAAAAACTGGGAAAACCTATTGGGGCAGATTTATCAAGCAGTCTGAAAGTCAGAATATTTCCAGTTGTCCATGGCAACCAATCACAGCTCCCCTTTAAAATATTCATGAGCACTGGTGAAATGAAAGCTGAGCTATGATTGGTTGCCATGGGCAACTGGAAATATTCTGACTTTCAGACTGCTTGATAAATCTGCCCCATTGTCTTGAGTATAATCCGAGGGTGGGAAATGCATTGGTCACAGCCTCCCAGTATATAACCAGCCAGCCCCCTGTAGTATATAGCCAGTCCCCAGTAGTATATAGCCAGCCAGCTCCCAGTAGCATATAGCCAGCCAGCCCACTGTAGTATATAGCCAGCCAGCCCCCATAAGTATTTAGCTAGCCCCATGTAGTATACAGCCAGCCCCCCGTAGTATATAGCCAGGCCGCCCCAGTAGTATACAGTCAGCCAGCACCAGTAGTATACAGCCAGCGAGCCCCCAGTAGTATACAGCCAGCCTGCCCCATGTAGTATACAGCCAGCCCCAGTAGTATACAGCCAGCGAGCCCCCAGTAGTACACAGCCAGTGAGCCCCCAGTAGTATACAGCCAGAGAGCCCCCAGTAGTATACAGCCAGAGAGCCCCCAGTAGTATACAGCCAGCCCGCAGTTTACCAAGCACATAAAAAAAACAAACTTACCTACTCACCTTTGGGCGGTCCTGATGCCCGGCACAGCTCCCCGATGCTACGGTCCCCACGGCTCCTCTTCTTTCTACCCTTTGTTGTAACGCGTCCACGCAATCTGCCGGCCGGCGCACACTATGACGTCATCAGTGGCGACACCATAGTGTGCATCATAGTGTGCGCCACCCGGCAGACTGCATGGACGCATCTCTGCCAGCTTATACAGCATAGAGAAGACAGAAGAGGAGCCACCCGGAGAGCATTGGGGAACAGGAGGGTGAGTATGTAAGTTTATTTTTTTTATTGACTCGTGTATAAGCCGAGGTGAGGTTTTTCAGCAAATTTTTCACTGCAAAGGAGCCTACTGAGGCTCTGTCGCCCAGGGGCCTACTGTAACCTGGAGACGACTTTGGACACTATGTAAAATCTACTCAGCTCCTCCTGCTCTATAACATGCTGACTGCAGATAGGACACTATGTACAATCTGCTCAGCTCATCCTGCTCTATAACATGCTGCAGGTAGATAGGACACTAGGAACAACATTCTCAGCTCCCCCAGTTAATGTTTCCTGCAGACAGGTCACTATTTACAATCTGTTCCAAATAATGTAACAGGTTCCCTTAAAGAAATATTTTTAGTGACATCAGAAATGATATATTTATGTGGCGTTCCACAACCTTTTTCACTGAGTTGACCCTTCCATCTACAGGAAACCCACCATAACAGACCAAACGTCTCCTCATAGTTGTGTGTTGGGCGGCCTAGCTGCGCCCTTCATGCTCAGACGAGAATGAAAGCTGACAGCTCCTCTCTGCACGGTTAGAGATGTCACAAATTAGATATTTCTTGTGCTCTTTGACCAACAAATATCTCTTCCATTTGAGGCCACATGCCCAGGCGTTGGCTCCAGAAACCATCCACTGTCTCAGATTTATAACATCCTGACATCTCCTGCCGGTATTCAGCTGCCGCCCTATACCAGTAGCTGGAAATGTGACCTTAACAAATCCTTTACTGCCAAACACTGATTGAAAAAATGTTTATTGCTTCGTAAAGCTTCAATTACAGAAGAAGCTGCATCCATGATCGTCCTCACCACGCACCTGTTGTCCTTCATTCCCATCCTGCATCCATGTCAGGAATGGAACGTTCCTCAGAATTTGTACTAGAAATCTGATGGAAGTATACAGTGTGGTAGATACCGGTGCGTAAAACCTGCTACTTCTGTAGGGATCACATAGTTAAAGGAAGGGGTCGGCCAGTTTACCTCATTTTTGTAATATGTGTGTAAGTGTGGGGGGCAGGATATTAGGTAATTTACCAATATACATCTAGTAATAGTTCTGCTCCGCTTTCTTGATATGTAAGGTGAAGGCTCCTGTCTTTTACCTCATCAGCCAGAGATTCCTGACCATAAAATGGCCGCAGATAGAGGGTCATGTGATCTCTATCTGTCCATGGACAATCACCCTGCCAGGAGCTTAGGACATTCCTTGTGCTAGAAAGCCTCTCCTCAACCCTGGTGGTAATAATCAATGAGGACCTCATATGAGTAGTTCCCATGTCGATACTCCTCACATCCCTGCTAGTTCAGTGTCTTTATAGAGCTGTTCTGGTGAGTTATGGTGAAGAAAAATCAGTTTTAAAAATATTGGCCATACACATTCCAGAAATGATGGTCAAATACGACTATTTTGGTCGGATCAACGGAATATTTCACATGTATGGGGGTGTCTCAACGCTCCACAGAAAGCAGTGATCTTGGGGAAAATAAATTTACATGCCTGATCCTTTATTCCCACAGGAGATGAGTCAATATGGGGATATCCATGATTTCCAATAAGGGGTTGTCCATCATGTCCATTAGTCCCAGTACTGTAAGAATTGTTACTGTACCGACACGGTAGTTCTACCGGCAGACAGCGAGTCCTTGGATGATATTTCTGTATCATACTAAAACTTCCGTCCTGTGCAATATTTTCAGTCTGTCAGATGGGATCATCATATGATCGTCTACAGCCGGGCTTAAACCGCTTCATGTTGAAAAAATGAGAACATCTAAGTCCTGCCCCAGGGACCGCTACCTTTGGTGGGTTATGCACAAATCCTGTCCCCTTTTCCGCCTATTGTTATTATACTTTGGTTTCCACTTTCCTATTAAGACTCTTTTAAGCCCATGTGCCATGTTAGTCTTTTTATATTTTGTTTTTAAGCCTTATAAAGAACCTTTACGTTTTGCCTGTTGAATATTTATGTGCCTATTTTCAGTTGTCGTGGGTTCACATGAAACTTTAACCGGAGTAACTTTAATGCCAGAGTATATATGCATGAAGGTTAATATAAGTGACACCTACAAGACAGCATCCAGGGCACCGCTCAGCAAATGGCAAGGACGAATAATTACAAGAAGTCATTCTAGTTTAAAGGGACTCGGTCAACAGGTTTTTAACCCATTAAACTACAAGCTTCATCAGATCACATAAGAGCCAGAGCCAGGCGGTTATAGACAAAGGGTTTTTTTTTATCATTCAATGACCATCATTGGATGCACCTGTTATATAATCCCCACCCCTCTAAAATTAAAAAAAGACTAGAAATACCCACTCCTGCTCCCCTTCATCTTTATCCCAGCTCTGTCCATCGCTAGTCTTGACAAGCTGGGATCACCTAGAAAATAAAGTTATTATCAGCAGCCCTAATTATGCTAAATATGCATGCCCTCTCCACCTCCCTCTTCCCCAATCACATGCCTCTCAAGAGACGTCACCTCCCTCTCCCCTAATCCATTGCCTCTCAAGAGACGTCACCTCCCTCTCCCCAAATCCCATGCCTCTTCCGTGACATCACTTCCCCCTCCCATGCCTCCAGCAAGGGAGAGGGTGGTGCAAGGACATGCATAATTAGCAGCCTGGAGCGCAGGACATCTTGCCCCTGCACTCCGTGCTGCTAATTATAAGTTACTATTCTCAGTGATCCCGTCGTGTCAAGACTAGCGACGGACAGCCACGGGATCAAGATAAAGAGGAGTGGAGGAGAGTATTTCTAGCTTTTTTTTCTTTAAGTGGTTAATTTCCTCTAAGGAAAACTGACGAACAACCCTGATAGATAACCCCCATAATCTTTAGTCATAGTAAATGTGACTTGCAAATAAAGATCCAGTTCCCAGTTATTTCTCTCCTGCCTGTATCTACAGTTCTGTATGACAAGCCTGATGCAGTTGAGAGTTTATATAAAAAGGGGAGTTCTAGAAAGGACATTTCATACCCTACCCGAAGTAGGGTATGTACAGTACATGTACAGGGATGTGCCTTATGTGCGCCATCTGAGGGACAGAGATGAGCAGTCTGTGGATGATTCTGCCTGCTTAGACCTTGCAGAGCACACAGTAATCCTGTCAGATTTACGGATTACCAAGGGCTGGTTGCATTCCTGTGCTGAGATTTATCACAATCTGAAGTGTTTTGTGATCTGCAGCAGTGGCTTTTAGAGATGTGTGCAAAACAGACACGTGGAACGTCACGACGTCCTCCAAATCTGATGCAGTAGAGTCCGGTTTATTAGGGCAGGTTGTCACTACTGTGTTGGGGCCACAGAACACGTACAATGACATATTTTATGTTTTATTGCATCTGATGGCTTTATTACACACAGTCTACAGTGACATAGGAATAGAGTGAGAGGTCTACAAGCTTAACAGGGCAAACAGAGATTTCAAATCCTGGCAGAAATTTTATGGACATTGGCAAAAAGTTAATTGATTTTTTTCCAATGAAAAATATGAAATTTATCTCAGAAATGCAACTGTAAAAAAAGTTTTCTTTGCTCTAAAATATATATCTATGCTTACACACTACAGAGATAGCAATAGGTAGATTCCCATAAAGAGAACACCACATCAACACCACATCAACACTAGAATCCGGCTTCTAAGTTGACAGCTTTTATTTCGGCCTGCTCCATGGTTGGCCAGTTTTTAGAGGAGGTTACTCTGACTTGCCTGGATCCTTGCACTGCCTTTCACAAAAGACAGGTCAGTGCCTCGCCACAAAGACGGGTGTCAATTTCTCATGCAAGATCAGGGTTGTCCACCTTGTTCTCAGAAAACTTTCTATTTAAAACTTTCTTTCTCATTTAAAAGCAGATTGTGGCGCACCCAATCGGATTTTGTCACAAACTTTCATGCAACACAAATCTGGGGGCGGGCTGATGGACGATTCGGATTTAACATTTTAAATTGTGTCGCAAGACAAGCACCGGGAAGAAGAAGGTGAACTCCGGCGGACCTGAGCGGGGAGCGACACATGCAGGATTTCGGGCACACGATCTTAGTGAATCACTGCAGCTGTGCAGGATCGTCGAACAACGAACCTCGGGGATCGCGCATGGACGGGTAAGTAAATGTGCCCCACAGTGTCAGAAGCTTTTCCGATACAGGCGCAGACATAGAATAAGCTCCTCCACACCAAAGTGGCTTTCCTTATGGTCCCTCTATGACCTGACAGATTGAGGGGCCAAAACACTCTCCCCACCCAGAGGGTTTCACGAAAATTAGCACAGTTTAGGTAACTTAACATCTGCCAACCAGTGTTCCCATGGTCTTAAAGATATACCTTCCACTACATAGCAATTTTAACCGACAACAACAAATTACCAATTAGTTCGACAAGAGCTATAGATACAAAATCCGTTAAGAAACCCTCCAAACTTATTGAAACCTAGTATGAAGGGGATGCAACCATTGACTGGACTCCCAGGAGGGACAGTAAGAGTCCTGCTTACCACTTTAGTTTTTGACAATGTCCACATTCGGCCACCCGCAAATGGACATTATGGGGCACATTATGGACATTCGCGATCCAGCGACGCGCTCTCTGCGCTGGATTCGGGTCCGGCCGGGATTCATTAAGGTAGTTCCTCCGCCGTCCACCAGGTGGCGCTGCTGCGCTGAAAAGCATCGGAACGTGCTGGAGTTCACAGCCAAGCTGAGTGAAGGTAAGTTCAACAGATTTTTTGTTTTAAATGCGGCGGTTTTTCCGAATCCGTCGGGTTTTCGTTCGGCCACGCCCCCCGATTTCCGTCGCGTGCATGCCAGCGCCGCCGATGCGCCAAAATCCGATCGCGTGCTCCAAAATCCCAGGGCAATTCAGGGGAAATTGGCGCAAATCGGAAATATTCGTGTAACATGTCGGGAAAACTCGAATCGGGCCCTTAGTAAATGACCCCCAATATTCCCATTTATGAGGATTTCAAAGAAATAACAACTGTGCCAAATTACATGAACCCTAAATGTTCCACCTGACCCGAGATTTTTTTTCAGTATTTACGCTTATATTGTAACATTTATCGGAGTCAGGTGCTTGTATTCAAGGAGATTATATTTACCATTTAAAATATCCTCCTCCTCACCAATACAGAAGAGAGGACACCATGTTGCTCTTTACCCAGCGTTATTACATTTCCCTGTAAGTATAGCAAAGTAAACATCACTTTAAAGACGCTACTTGATTTCTTAACCTGCGGCCAGAAGGAATCCTACCATTTCCTTCTGAATATGTGCTAAAGCAGTAAAGGTCAGTGATTAAAATTGTAATTATCCAAAGCATGGGGAAATATGACCCCCAAGTGTCTGAATTTATTATGGGGGATTCTCAACTTATAATGATGCAATAAATAAAATAATTAATTGTGGTGGGGATTATAATACCCTATAATTTTATCATTTATAATGGGGGTTATTATATAAAATATTTATTATCAGGAAACAATATAAATTAGGTTGAATAAGAGACTGTATAATGGGGCATTTAATTAGGAGGTCACTGCTTTAAATATGGTTTATAACAGCCCCACTCGATTATATGAAAAAAATAAACTCATATACTTACCCTCCAGTGCTCCCCGCAGCTCATCTTCTCCCTGCTCATGCACACGAGCATGTGACACCAGTGGAATCAAGCTTTATCCTGGTAATGGATGGCAGCCCCTGCATTATATAGAAATTTTGTTATGCACTGACGTACCATCTGTCAACTAACCATTAACTATTACAGTTCTGGCACAGACTGCACTACTGGTGCATCAACTTCAACCAAGCCGGCACAAAGTCCCCCTCTTTTCAGTGAGCGATGGGAGGTGGATCCCACCTGAGAGCCGATGCCTTCAAATTGCACCAAAGAGGGGCGGACCAGAAAGGAGTGCAAGACATGTGACATTTATTGGGGTCTTTCATCCTCCTCCCCCTGACGTCTCCATCTCTCTATTTCTAATAAAGTCAACCTGCACTAACTCTGCAAGGATGCGTCTCTTCCAACTCTGTCACTAGAGGGAAGAGGAGCACGTGAGGGTAAGTATACGAGTTTTGAATGGAGCATTTCATTAGTGAGAGGAGGCTGCATGGGGCATTTCATTCGAGAGGGGAGGCTGCATGGGGCATTTCATTAGTGAGAGGAGGCTGCATGGGGCATTTCATTAGTGAGAGGAGGCTGCATGGGGCATTTCATTAGAGAGGGGAGGATGCATGGGGCATTTCATTAGTGAGAGGAGGCTGCATGGGGCATTTCATTCGAGAGGGGAGGATGCATGGGGCATTTCATTCGAGAGGGGAGGATGCATGGGGCATTTCATTCGAGAGGGGAGGATGCATGGGGCATTTCATTCGAGAGGGGAGGATGCATGGGGCATTTCATTAGTGAGAGGAAGCTGCATGGGGCATTTCATTAGTGAGAGGAAGCTGCATGGGCATTTCATTAGAGAGGGGAGGCTGCATGGGGCATTTCATTAGAGAGGGGAGGCCACATCGGCATTTCATTAGAAAAGGGAAGGATGCATAAACATTTCATTAGTAAGGGGAAGCTGCATTGGGCATTTCATTACTAGGGGAGGCTGTGGCCAATGCATTTTTCACCCTAGGCTTATACTCAAGAATATATGGTAATTAATGGCTGAAGGCATTGTTTGTTATATCACTACTGCAGGGGGACATAATATAATGTTATTCATTCAAGGGGTTTCTTTATAAAACATAACTCAGTGGCGGGGGTTGTGCTTATTCTATTTAAGTCAGAATTTAAGTCAGCAGTATTTATAGGGTTCTATATAATTTTTTTAGGGGGTATAATATTTACTACATATATATTCATTTATGCGGAGGGCACAATGTGGTCAATTGGGTTGTGAGGAGTATGTTTGATATATATAGAGCATAATGCAGTCAGCTGTGATGTTATATATATTATTTAGGAGCACAGTGTCGCTATCCACGTGGGATTATACTTTAAATATCTGTGGTATTGTTAGGGACACAGTGTGGAGATGTGCTGCTAGGAGGCGATGATATTTGTGGATGAATTAAAAAGCACAGAATATTTCTCTGGGACCCAAAAGTTTCTGATTTGCAGAAGTTTTGTTTATTTTTTTAAAAAGCTTGGATTCAACCACGGTTGAATGGTACCTTTAATTTTTTTTATATAGGAGCTAGAAATGCTTTAGAAACAATACCCATGCATTATTTCCTATGGTTCCACTAAAATAATAACATGCTGTACATGTTCACCCTACCCTCTGTGGCCAATCACAGGTTTTAGTGGTCACATATGCAGCATGCCACATTATCAAGACCCACCGGGTCATCAGAGAACTGGCATTGGATTGAGAATTAAACAGGATCTTAGAAGAAATAAATAAACAAACCGCAGACCATCCCTTTAAGACATGTGTATTTATTCTGTTCTCAAGAACACATGCTAGGGGGCAGAATGGTCTAGAGCGAGAAAAACAAAAAGCCCTGCCTCGATGGTCCTCAGTGTTTTGTGAATCATGCTGTGGGTTTGTGCAACGTGTCTCACATTTGAATTTACTCATGCTGTTACTACATAAATTGAGATCCGGACGAGGTGACTCAGGCAAAAACACATAGAGCGAAACAGTCCTGTAACACAAAAAACAAGAGCGGACGCAAAGGCAAACTGATAAAGACATTGAAGCATTATCTATCTATCTCATATCTATCTATCTATCTATCTATCTATCTATCTATCTATCTATCTCATATCTATTTATCTATCTATCTATCTCATATCTATCTATCTATCTATCTATCTATCTCATATCTATTTATCTATCTATCTATCTATCTATCTATCTATCTCATATCTATCTATCTCATATCTATCTATCTATCTATCTATCTATCTATCTATTTATCTATCCTTCTATATAACTTTTATCTGTTTATATTCTATCTATCGATCTATATGTCAAAAGGTATCCAGCAGCACCAGTAACCCCAGCGGGTGCACACCATGGACTTGATCGATCCATCAGTAAGATCAAAAAACTGCAGCACACCAATAGTTCAATAGAAAAATGTGAGGGTAGTTTATTCAACAAAAGGACACAAAAAGCCAACTGAAGCGTTGGGTGAATAAAGTAAATGGCAAATAAAAGTAAATATTTTTTCACTGAACTATTGGTGTGCTCCCCTCTTTTGATTTTATCTATCTATCTATCTATCTATCTATCTATCTATCTATCTATCTCATATCTATCTATCTATCTATCTATCTATCTATCTATCTATCTATCTATCTATCTATCTATTACTAAGAAGAAAACCAAGTCTGCACAGTGGAGAGAAACCTCGATAGAGGGGGTGCAGAGCCTCCATGGATCCTGGCAAGATCCTTCAGAAGTATAGTTGAAAAAAGTGTGGGCAGCACTCCAAAAATCCAAAATTCCAAAGGGTCAAGTTTATTGAAACAATGACGACGTTTTGGTGTGAACCACGTTCATCAAGCCTTAATAAAGGGGCTTGATGAAGGTGGTTCAGACCAAAATGTTGCCACTGTTTCAATAAACTTCACCCTTTGGAATTTTGGAGTGCTGCCTACACTTTTTTTTCAACTTTATCTGTATATCTATGTATCTATCTTCCTTTCTCTTACAGTGGGAGGAGCAAGGATTGAACATGAATTGAAAATGATCTCAGTAAATGATTTCTAAAGGTTCTACTGATATTAAATTCTTACCAGATGTACAAAATAACCCATCCAAACCCCACTGGCAAAGAAACCATAGATTCCAAGAAACTTTGTATGATGGATAAAATCAATGACCTTTCTCAAGACCTACAGTAAACAATTCCAAAACAGTATTTTTCTCATTATAACACATAAGTAATGTGTGGACATCTATGCTTTGACATCTTTGCCAGTGTGGATTGGGAGAATTGTTACTAACATCTGGGGAGAATTTCATGTGAATAGCATATATTTATTATTCATGTGAATAAATATATTTATATAGATAATTGGTGATGTGTTCAATACTTTTTTACTCACTTAATTATCCATCTATCTATACATCCATTATATTCAGTTAAAAATGTATTTCTGATTAATATTTCTATTTATCACTTAGTTAGAGAGCTTTCTAATTACTGATAGATTTCAGCCGGTGTTGTGACTTTTTGTGTTTAGTACTTTTTTCCCATTATTACACATTATTTGATTTATTTAAATAAGTGGTTTGGTAGAGCATTGATTGGTTGCTTTGGTCAACAAGGCCTGTCCACACTTAGTAGAAAAGGTACTTCAATAAATCAATTCCAATCCCTTTGTTCCTGAAGACTAGGGATCGGCCAAAGTAGGTCCAGTGAAATCCCAGGCACTTACAGCCAGAGGTAGCGGGAATTCCTAAAAATACTCTCTTTAAATTGCAACCCCAAGGCAATTCCCAGTGAGCAATAATAATTAAAGCCCATAATAACCAACATCTATAATACAATGTTATTTATGATTCCAGAATTGAAGGTAACGTTCACTGGCTTCAAGATCATTTTTGCCCAAAACTTACTATTACAAGGTGGAAAGAATTGGGATCCACAATTGAGTATTAGGTACACCCATGTATTTCATACTGTTTACATAACTGGAGAATAGTCTACTAACTATTTAATTAGGGGTTGCTATCACATTGATAACTGCAAGTTCATCCGAACAGAGGCCATGGCAAAACTCCAGCAAAATAGATTCGATATTAGCTTCATGCGCTATTTTAAAGAACTCTCTTGTCAAAACGATCAATAATAACTGTGACAGCTGTTAAAAAGAATTGTTTACCTGCTGAGAACATTACTCAGGCTAACAGTATGACAGCCAACCATGTATACAGGTCTTATGCTTTAGGGAAGTCACAAAAATTAGAGGGGTTAATATGTAGGGTTGAAATAACAGAGAACCTTCCATACTCACACCCACATTATATTTTCCCTAATGGATAACAATCATCAACACCTATAATACAAAAGGATAACAATAATGTAGAATTATAATTTCACTCATCAGTGTGACTGATGTCTTGTCACACTAGTCACAGTCCAGGTTAACAATGTACAATGCTCAGAGAATTAGCAAAAACCCAAAACTCAAGAACGTCAATAATAGGACTCAGTTGGCATGTTAAATGTTCAAGTTCAAAACCTAAGAGGAAGAACGATGGCTGGTATGGAAGGTCTGCCAGGAGAAATCAAAGTTGCATCTCAAAAAAACCCCAAGGTCTAATGTTTTTGGTGGGAAAACATTTATTACAAAAAAAACCACACAAAAACAAGGCAAAAGCAAAAAAAAACTAAAATAGAATACTGGAAACATAAAACTGAAAAGCTCCAGGGGAGGCTGGTAGGATAGCTGGGCTCCAGGGCAAGCTGACAGGATAGCTGGGCTCCAGGGTAGGCTGGCAGGAAATAGAATGGTGAGGGCAGGCTGGCGGGATAGCTGGGCTGCTAGGCAGGCTGGCAGGTTACTGGGCATCGGGCAGGTTGACAGAATAGCTGGGCACCCGGGCAGGCTGGCGGGATAGCTGGGCTCCAGGGCAGACTGACAGGATAGCTGGGCTCCAGGGCAAGCTGACAGAATAACTGCACTCCAAGGTAGGCTGACAGGATAGCTGGGCTCCAGGGCAGGCTGGCAGAAAACAGGATGTCAAGTTCCGGACCACAAGTAGGATGCCGGCTTCCAGGGTCGTTGGCCAGATACTCAGAGAGAAGGGTTCCAGCAATAGCATAATACACAGAACCAAAGTCCAGTTTAGCAACAGGTACAAGTCCAAAACAGGTATACAGGTGAAAATGATGTGCCCTGAGGCACCAGTGCCCCACCCTTTTATTAGCCCCAGGTCACGCCCACAGCAGCTGAAACAGCCCTGATCAAACCCCCAATGTGTCAAACATCTCAACAACAAAAATCATAGCCACTATAAAGCATTGGACACAATGGGTGGCATGTATCATGCCTTGAACTTTTCTGTGTGGCAAGAATTCAAACTTTTTTCCCACTCTTGCCACCCTCATGCCAATTGTATGAAAAGTAGGCGTGATGGGGCAGGTTGGGGTGGTGAAGTTCTGGCTTGCTCAATTTACTATGACCTGGCGCAGGTTATGGCAAACCTCTACGCCAGACAGGAGCCTCTTAGTAATTCTGTTGTGCCATGTGTCAATGGGGGGGGATATTAAAATTGGTAGGTTGCGCCACATTTTCCCCAAAGACTTCTAATTATTGTTGATAAATGTGGCTCTACAAGAGATATTTTGGCCTAGTTTTTGTGAAAAATTGATGACCCAGTGAAATTTTCAGTATGATGTTCTTGACCAGATGTTGTATTTACCTAATTTTTAAATCTTCTAAAGAAAAGATGTTTTTGAAATCATATCCTGATACATAAATCCATTGGATTCAAAAAGGTTTATATTTTTTTCTTGACTATATGTATATGCATCCCACCTGCAGCAACCCACATAGTAGACACATATGTATCTCAATACACAGGTCACAGAGCTCTCTCCACACCAGATCACGTACTGTTGCTCCATTACTAATGCATTCTAAGACGGCCATGCGGCTTCCCTCCCTCGTATTTCTTGATGTCAATGATCCTGATGGCTCCTTATAGATTTAATTCCCTGAGCTAAGGGCAGGTAGACTTCGCAGAATAGAAAGGATTTCCAGTGTCACTGCATCTGAATGTAAATGACAGTATGAGCCCCTTCCTCCCCCTTTCTGCAGTGTCCTCTCTAGATATAGGTTTCTGGAGCATCATCCACACTCAAGGGAGAAGAGATATGCCTCCAGAATACATGATGAAGTGACTGCTTCCCAAGGGGTGCGGAGGAGACAGGAAATATGCGGAAGAAAGATCAAAGTGAAAGGGAAGCATATAGGGAGGGACATAGAGACGGAATATATATGATATGTTATGTATATAACAATCGCTATTCCTACAAGCCGATACATATGTATGGATATTTATGGCTGTATTTTTATACAACTCACAGATTACATTCCTATCGATTACCGGTAAATCTGCTTCTAATATATTCTACACAGCTACTTGTTGTTACTCCACAATTTGCATTCATGGGCTATTAAGACATGATGTCTATGGCCACTTTAAGTCGTAATTGGCTCGTTCAGTGATCCACATGAAGGCAATGTCAGCAAATCAATTTGCATGTTTAAGCATCTGGAGCTTTGGTTTGCCTGCAAATCTCTTTTGTATTGAGATGACCAGCTGTAGCGACCATAGGTCAGCCCCATGCAAGCGCGAATCAAGCGTGTGTAGCCTTCTGACACCTGGGGCTGACTTGTGAACTAGACAGTCATGGTGTACAACAGTGATCCCAATACCAGTGTCCACAGCCTTTTACTATGGTGTGAGACATCGCTGACTCAACATTATCCAAGTCCTTATCAAAGAGAGTCTATGGGTCTAATGGAAGACATTGTCAACACGTTCCTATCTCTGGGCAGAGAGGGTCTATTGAGAGGAGCTAATTAGTTCTCTTACAAGAATATTCATTCAGGTTTTGCTAATCCAAGAAAGCAGAATTGATTCATGAGTCACATGGAAGAGACATCAGCTGTTGCAAATTTAACGGGGAATTGTCCCTCCTGAAGGCTCTGTGAAATATTTCTACTTCTTAAGTTGATAGGGACATAAAATGTGGTCCAATACAGAAGATACGGGTAAACCTTGTTTCCTTCTTTACATACTTCTTTCTTCTGCTCCTCAAACATCCATTACATCCAACATGACTTACAAGTAGTCATGCATGAGTACGGTCTACCTGCTGATGGACATCTCTTCTATCTATACAGGATAACAACCCCTATTAGAACACATTCGACCACCTCAGACACTACTTAAGAAGACTTCCACAGATTCGTAAGTGCTCACTCAAACTTTTGGATCAGGTATAAGATTCTTCTCTCAGTTTTATTTGAGTAGCCTATTTTGGCATCAACACAAGATTGTAACAACTGGGTTGTCAGATGGAAGAGACTCTACACAGCACTGAATTCAGATTGTAAGAAATATCGGAAACTTGTAACACTCAGATGCCAATTCATTCATAAGGATGCAGTAAGGTTGAAGTTAAACCTTGGTTTAGTATCTGTAAGAGGACAATTTGGTATCTCTTCCTGATACTGGAGAAAAATACAAAATTATAGTTGTGTGGGGGGCAGTATAGATCTTATACTGGGGCCTGAAGGTAGTAGTAGATGTAAAATCACTTTTATGGAGTTGCTGAGATGGTGGATTTATAGTAATGGGATGTCTAGTCCTGCAAGCTCTCCTTATCACGTGGGATCCTTAAAGCAAACCCCCAACTATCCCATGGGTCAACCCAATAAGTCCCAAGTAGATATTTCCACTATCCAATCCATATAACCAAATTGTATTACATTAATCTATACAGCAACATCATTGTGTCCCAGGTACATGTTACAGGCCATACGAATTTGGCAGATGACCCATTATTTAGGGTATTTATTATAAGAGCAGTGTGAAGACCGAGTGATGGACCTTGATACTGATCTTCGCCGCAGAATAGAGATATATGTGAATATCATTAACTCTTATCTGCAGAGACGTGGATAGGCACCCGGCTAATGAAGGAGTTAGTAGAATAGATGAAAGCTAAACTAATACTGTGTAATGGCTTGTGCCTAATCCAGAACATCGCAAACTATAACAGGTTCTTAAAATGACAGGGACTGAAAATGTGGTCCAGTCCAAAAGAAATGGGTAACCCTTGTTTCCATCTTTACATACTCATTCTAGTTCCTCTCATACATCCAACATGACCTAAAATTAGTCACGCACTAGTACGGTCTACCGGCTGAAGAACGTATCTTCTATCTATATAGGATAATATACAACACATTCGACCACCTCGAACACGACTTAAGAAGCCTCCCACAAGGGAAGCGTAAGTGTTATCTATATCGTAAGTCTTATCCTAAATAGATAGAAGATACGTCCTTCAGCCGGTAGACCATACTAGTGCATGATTAATTTTAGGTCATGTTCACTCAAACTTTTGGATCAGGTATAAGATTCCTCACAAATATTTAGTCACGTAGCTTATTTTGGCATCAAAATACGATAGCAACAACAGGAAATATCCAACATGTCTGTTCCATCTTTCAGAATGCTTCCGACGACTGCCATCGTGAATGATCAATCCCATGTAAAATTTCATCCGTCAGTTTCATCCAAATTCATCTAATGTGTATGGGCACCTTAAGAGCTGATGAAGCAGACGGAGATGTAGGGAATTCCCATATACAGTATCTCCCTGTGATGCCCATTCCCTGTCATCCAGTCTCTACACAGCTCACTCCGTCATTCTCTCCTGCATGTTTTTCTTCGGCTTTTATTCCATTGCCCCCTCCTTCTCCCCTTCCAGTGTCTCTATTTCTCCCCCATCTCTCTCTCTCCGCTCTCTGTCCCCCCTCCCTCGCTCTCCCTCCCTCTCTCCCTGTACATGGGGATGTGAGTGTGCGCGCTGAAGGATCTCTGCACTGCAGCCTCCTCCTCCTCCTCCTCTCTCTCTCCCTCTATCACACACTGAGCATCGCTGCAGTATTAGGCATCAGTCCCTGGAAAGGAAGAAAAGGAGCCTGAGAGAGAGAAACCGAGAGAGGGAAAGCAGCACAGGAGAGAGACAGGATGCTCAACAACCTGACTGAATGTGAGGAGGGAGAGGGGGGCACCAGTCAAGGTAAGTGCTGGAATCTGACAAGAGGGAGGAGGGGGGAGCTAATTCTCCGCAGTGCTGCTTCTGAAGTGGGGGGGGGGGTAGTGACCAGACAGGGGGGGAGTGCCCCCCCCCCCAACATAAGACTCACTTTAAAGCCCATTCATAAAACAACAAGGGGTTAAGCGTTTTTAACGCAACAGTAAAATCCTCTCAAAAAGAAAAAAAATAAGGCCGGGGAACATCTTGCGCACCCCAAAAATCTAAGTCACACACACTGTTGCACTTGCTCCCTAAATGTAGACCCTCTACCTCTAGATGTAGCCTTTACGACCCAGACACCGTTGCAGGTCCCGGCACACCGCACTCCTCCTGCATTAAACCGGTTTGTTTCTGCTGAGGAAAAAAAAAAAAGGCTTTGATGAATTGTAAAGCCGTCAATCTCATGTCTTGATCCTCGGGATGTTGCATGCTACATTTACCCTAAAATATGTTTGGCTTTTGCAGAAGCCACTTTCCCGGGAGCACATCATTACATGGTGCAGAATTCTGCCACCTGTATGTTATACTGGGGCCATCATAATGCAAAATCGGCTCTGCACTTACCACTGCAAACTGACCCACATTATCTCATCCAACACTTTTAGGCATAAATCTCACAGCTACAGACCTTGATCCCAAGATTTGTTCTTGTTAGGTATATTACACCCCTGCACTGGACCTCTCTCGCCTGCCCCATCACTGAGTACTGTAGTCCCTGCTGACCTCTCTCACCCCGTTGCACCCTGCCACCCCCCTCCCCGGATGACCACTCTCATGCTTTTTGTGTGATGAGGTCTATCTACTTTAAGCATCCTAGGAGACATCTCATCAGCTTAACAGCGGCTTCATTACGTCCATAACACCAGTGGTGCATCCTCTCTCATGTTCACTGCATCTTCTCATCTACCCTGCAATCTCCAGCAGTCTATACTACCTTCCAGATTTACCCTTGTTTGTATTCTCCGCTGCTCCTCCGTCTTCTTGCATAAACCCTGCATTCCGTGTCATTGTCACTGCATTGCAAGTCATTTTCATACTTAAAGATCCATTGGCGCAACTTTTAGATTTCCCCGTCCTCTAGATTTTCCGATACAGTGGGATCATATAGCATTACCTAAGGGAGCAGTCTTCCAGATAGAAAAATGAAAACTGCGGAGAATACTGAGAATATATAATTGGTGCTTTTTAGTTTTCAGTTTTTCTTAAATTTTGCAAAAATTTAATATTAATTAAAAAAAATTTATATATTCGGAAAGGCTCACCCCCCCATCCGATTATGATCCGATTATGTCATACCGCTTAGACAGCTGACAAGCAGTCACATATAGTTTGGATCTGGAGGTTATCTTCAGTGTCACAAGATAACCGTCTAGTGGTGAAATATTGAGTCTTTTTTTTTTTTCCTTAAATCTTTTTGCTGCAACCTAAACTCCCCAGGGTAGAGGATGTATAGCATCGGAGCAGATATGTATATATCATACTGACCTGGAAAATGAATGATTCTTCCATGGGATGTAGAACCAAGTATATCTATCACCACACCTTTCACCTTCCCTGACTGCCTGATATGCTCATAGCTCAACGTCAAGTAAATGATATCCATTTATAGTAGTTTGTTGCACCATAATTATGACAATTCCTTCCTTTCCTCGGTTGAACTTGATGGACATGTGTCTTTTATCAACCATATAAACTATGATACTATGATGCAAAGAAATTTCGACAGATTTATGACTGGTCTGCATCAAAAACTCTCTCGAAAATGTTTTTAATTATTATTAATTATTTATTAATGCTATGTTCCAGTTTTTAGGTTCAAAGTATTGGTTTTTTAGGAGATAAGTCATAGTCTGCCCTCTCAAAGGACATCTACCACGAGGATTAAGGATTGTAAACCAAGCACACTGACATACTGGTGTGTGCCCCCTCTGGCAGGATGTGCTCTTCTTTTAGCTTCGTATGCCCTTGTTTTTACAAAAAAAGGTTTGAAAAATTATGCAAAAGAGCCTGAGGGGCTCCAGATTGAATAGGTGCCTGTGGTCCCTGGAGCCCCTAAGGCTCATTTGCATAATGTATCACCTTTCTTTGATAAAAATAAAGGCTTGAAAAGCTAAAAGAAGATCTTGATAGAGGGGGCACACACCAGTATGTCAGTGTACTTGAATTACAATCCTCCATCCCAGTGGCAGATTTCCTTTAACTTTAGGTTCAGTATAGTGTATATTCTGCCGCCTGGTAGGTAACTTGATTAGTGGTGGGGTTCAGGTGTCAGACCCATCTATTGAATTAGGATAGGTCATTAGGATCAAACATTGATCAGGAATTGGACATCATCTTTAAAGAATGAAAAAGTGTCAATCATGCGCCGAATCTATCAAAGAATATGTGTGTATACCAGTGTAATTTTGGCACCATGTATACTACCTACATACTTAAATAAATCTGCAGGATGATGAATCAAAATTTTCATAAAATAAAATTAGTGTGGGAGTTCTGATTAAGAATCCTACAATATTAGCAAGAGTGCAAAGGGCTTACATAGAGCATCTCACCCTGGAGGACCTTAGATGTCCAAGCGCTCAACTAGCAGCAAACTGCAATACTTCTTATCTGGGAACACTGTAGGGTCCTTTTAAAAAGATATTTAACAGCTTCTTTAAAGGGGTTGTCCCTACGGGATAGGGAATAACTTGCTGATCTGTGGGGATCTCAGTGGTAAAACCTTCATGGCTAATAAAAATGAGGGTCCATTGTACCCAAAATAAACAGAGTATTCAGTATTCACACTGATGCTCTATTTATCTCAATGGCGCTAACTGAGATAGCTGAGTGCCGTACTCGGCTACTTCCGTCAATAGACAGTGATTGGAGAGGCAGGTCAGACTTGCACGCTGCCACTCCATTCACCGTCAATGGCCCTAACTCTATGGGTACAACAGGTGTACAATGGACCCCCGTTTTCATGATCGGTGGGGGTCCAACCATTGTGACCCCTAACAGATCAGCAAGTTATCCCAGTTTGATATATTATAATAGGGACAGAGTGTCCTATTTAGCTCCTTTTTCTGTTTGCGGCAATTGTTATACTGAGTTAGTGTCTCTTTATTGTGGAGGATGTAATTCATTACAAGAGGAAAGTGAGGCCTCAGCCATTTCTGCAGTGACCCATTTTATGTAATATTACGGGATGATTAAGATGTGCTAGAAGTCTTATCGCACAGGAATAAGAAAAAAAATCTGAATTTTATCAATTGATTTGCTGTCGGCTTTGCCTATGTACAGGTATGACACCCTACCTCCTCTACACCCTATCGAATAAAGCCAGTGACTAGAATCATCCAGAGAATTTATGGGTCAACACTATATCTCAAATCACAGCAATTTTACAAGAAGTTTCATTTGATCTCTATGGCTCTATTCTTTCGATTTCTTTGCCAGAGACTGAATAGCTGGAAGTAAAAAATTATTCCCTAAAGCTGGCCATACATGGCACTATTGTTCATGCCCAAATGGGTCAGGAATTGGGATGTGTTTGGAGTTACAATCACAGGGACCTTGTTTTTTCACAAATTTGTAACAAATTGGAAACCTGATCCCTTTCGATAATAACTGCAAAGAAAAGGATCAGGATTCAATTGTAGAAGTACAAGCATGGTAAAGGTCCCGGAGTGATCGCTAGACATCTTCACATTAATGGTCTCAAAATTTAGAAAATAATTTTGGATTAGACCCTTACCATACATTTTACTCTCAAACAGGCTAGCCGGTAAATCCTACTTTGGATTACTGGCCAAAGTGAGATTATGCCCCCGGACCTTTCAATATTTGGTACATGGCGCTGTAAGTTCACAAAACACATATAACAGGGGAGATAATTATATAAAGTTTATGATTAAATTTACACATCAATTTACTGTGATAAAATCTTGGTACGGAAACAGGCTGTCTAGTATCTTCACTGGCACCCATGTTATTTATGTAGCCCCACTGGTCCGATTTTAACTTATCTTGTAAAATATGCCATTGTGTAAGTATGAATCGATGGCTCGAAAGCTTTCTACTCCAAGACAAAACCGTAAAAGAAGCAGTCAATAGGGTCTACCTAGCAGGATACTGATATGTGCCCCATAACAGAATCAGTCAGAGCTAAGGTCTAGGCTGTAGGCTACTGACAGGAGCCCATAACAGAATCAGTCATAGGTAAGGTCTAGGCTGCAGAGAGGAGTGTACTGACAAGACCCCCATAAAAAACAGTCAAAGGTAAGGGCTTAGCAGCAGGGTATTGACAGGACCCCCATAACACAAATAGTCAAAGGTAGGGGGCCCAGCAGCAGGCTACTTCCGAGAAAAAAGAGTGTCAGCAAAAGTTCTGTTATTTATGGAAGGAGTTAGGGGATATTTGCATGAAACTATATATTGGATCTCCAGTATAAATTTTAGCGAGACCCTTGTAACCTCAAGTCAACACTGTCTATTGACCTGCCATACCACACAAATTCACGCTGGATCAATTATATCAATAGTCCACATACCACTTTTACCTTTTTAAAAAAATAAAATTAGTTAGCCAGATATGGGTTTTTTTTAAATCACCCAATGAATTGAATCCTACAAAGTGATTTACTAAATCTAATTCCAGTGATTTGATGATTGTTTACTCCTGAAGAGTGCGGTATTCAGACTCAGCCTAAAAAAAAAAAATCCTGTTGCAGTATTATTATAGCTGTTTTGGCCAGTATTTGCCCCCTATTGAAACAAATGAAAGCCCATCGAGGAGGGGATTATATTGTTTAGCTCGAATTGTGCACAGGAACATATCAGGCTAAATAAAGGGGAGGAGTAAAGAGAGAAGAGAGAATCGATTATTGTATGCAGGTGGGGAACTGTGTGACCATAAAACTCACCTCCATAAATTTTAATTTTAACTATTTGCATACAAATGTAATAAAAGTATCATTAGACAGTAACCTTTCCCCTCATACACCGAAATCTGTTCTCAAATTGGGTTTATATTATTTAATTTCCTTCTGAATAAACCTAATGAGAACGTCTATCTAATTGACTAATCATCATTCCGGGACAATTTCCTATTTTCAATTATTTGACTCTTTGCATTTTTAATTTAGAGAAATTCAGCATCTTTCTTGTTTTAGCATTTTTTATCTATCAAACACAAAATGTGCATAGTCATGTTTTATAATTTCCTAATAGTATTCATTGTATGAAGTTTGGGTATTGGGGCAAAGATGGAAGTTACACAGCAGGGTTCACAGGCTTACATCAACCTTTAAAATACATGGAGATTAGGGGGGGGGGGCAATACTAAAAAATTGAAGTGAGACCCAATGCTTACAATTAAACTTAACATCTAGGATCTTTAGGTACATTCCTTATACACTTGTTGGCTAACATTGATGAGGAAATTACCAAGGTCAGCTCCAGGTTTCAGTAGGCCCCTGGGAAGAAGAGCCTCAGTGGGCCCCTTTGCAGTGAACTCACATGGCGGCATTAAAGATTTAGAAACTAAAACAGTCTCATGTTCCCTAAAATATTCCCTAGTTTTTCATCCTAAATATCCCACTCATGGTTATTTTATATAAATCTCCCCTCACCCCTATGGATTCAGTAGATACAGCCTTATCTGGAAATCAGTTCTGGGCCTTGGCGCTTGCCTGGGTATGCCCAGTGCTAGTGCCGGCCCTGAAACCTACATCAGTTTACACTATGTGTAATTATGTGTATTATCTACTAAAATGATCTCTCCAAGGGTCCAAAGAAGATGCAAGATCTGGTCAGTGATAAGTTTATCCCGGTTTTAAATGGTAAAAAGACAATTGTCTAGGGGAATGCAAGAGGTAGCCAAGTATGGACAGCTATGTCCTTCCATCCTCTAGACAGTAATTGAAGAGGTAAGATGCATGCTAGGTATGACTCACAATTTATTCAAAAGATAAGTTCACTTTTGGAAGTCCTACTGGTCAGATCTCCACAACTGTTTGTATGACGTATAACTTTATATTTTGGGATAACCCTTTAAGTTGGTCATACATGTTAGATAAATGTTGGCCTAACCCTTTTAGTGGGATTGCCTAACCATCTTATGTGGAAGGCAAATGAATGTCCATGTAGGAGCTCCTATAAGCAAGTCAAATACATCGGAGAGATACTGGTGAAACTCTCAGCTGTCTTGATCTGGAAACTTTTATGTGGTCAGATACAAAAGCTACATTCTGGCTAAATTGTCTGATTTAGCACTAACCTAATGCGTTTTCTTCCATGGCAGATACGCTCATGATTACAAACCCTATGAATGGAGAAAACTGGTAGCAGCTTATTCTGCTATCCCCAAATTTGCTTAGGGGAAGAATGCAAGTGCATGTATGATTGGGAGACACCAGTCATCAGCCAAACAAATGTAACAAGTATTGTAGGTACAATAATTAATACCTAATCAGCAAGTTTCCCCCTATCCTCCCATCATTAGAACATCTGTCTTACTTAAACTACTTGTAAGAGTTACTCTAAGTCCACACTTCCGTTCAAACCTCTGTTTCTTACCTCAGTTAAAAAAAAAGTAAAGAACGGAGGTTTGACCCCATTGGCATCAATGTAAATTTTCTGTCATCATAATGCATGTGTTTTTTTCAACGGAGAAAATTAAAGTGGCTGCAGTACTTTTTCTCAGTTTGAGAAGCGTACACAAAACGGATGCCTGCCTAACTAACCGTAACGTATGACTTAAAGGAAACCTACCACTTGTAGTGGCAGGTTTCTGATGGAAATACCGGGCACCAGCTCAGGGTGAGCTGGTGCCGGAGCTTATTTTCGATGGGGTTTTAAACCGCGGTATCGCGGTTTAAAACACTTTTTAAACTTTATAGCCGGCGCAGGCAGGTACGCGCTCGGCGCCTACCATGCGTGCGGCTCTCATTCACTTCCTATGTAGCCGCGTGCACGGTAAGCGCCGAGTGCGTACCTGCCTGCGCCGTCTACAAAGTTTAAAAAGTGTTTTAAACCGCGATACCGCGGTTTAAAACACTAACGAAAATAAGCTCCGGCACCAGCTCACCCTGAGCTGGTGCCTGGTATTTCCATCAGAAACCTGCCACTACAAGTGGTAGGTTTCCTTTAAAATTTACAATGATGTCAGTGGGGTTTTTAACTGATACGTTAAATCTCCTTTTAACGGAGGTTTGAACGGTAGAGTGAACTTAGCCTTAGCTGTTTCAGAAGATAGTTAAATCCACATGGCGGCCATATATGAGACCTACAGTTTTGGAATCCCATCAATGTAGTTGGAAGTAGAGGCTTTTGTTCTCATCTTTGGTCAGTGTCCAACCATGTTGTGATATAATTCATGGGCAATATATGAAAGAGTGGAAGGTTAAGCAAGGAATGTTCCGACTTATCATTAAAGGCATTGGGGTAATTAGTTTTTACCCCATTGCCTCATCTATCCTGTGACCCCGGTTATTAGGACAGACCAAATTGTTTGAAGATCACTGAGAGCTTTGTGATCATAATGGAAATGAAGGCTTAGGTTAGTTAGGTTCGCATGGAGATGATGTTGGAATTGTAGCCTGTGGGGATGAAGATCATGCTAATTTTATTGAGCGGATTTTTATGAGCTGTGTTACCATACCGATAATGATTACTTCTATAATGCGTTACACTCAGAAATAGAGGATAGTGTTACAATGAACACATAGCTCCCCGAGAGGAGCTTCCAGACGATCTCACATTCTCATTCTCCCCGACATACAGATTTTTAAAAAATTAAACACAAAACTATGAAATGAGCAATTAACAGTAATCTATGGAATCTTTGGTGTCTTCGGAAATGTGTACGACAATTGTTATATCATTAAAATTCTCATTAACATTCGTGAATAAATAGCACTTAATAATGGACTGTGGGTTGAGGTGGATACATTTCATAATGGTAACTACTCCTGCTATATTAGGATAAAAGGAAATGAGCAATTAATTATTAATAGTGAAAAAAATTTTTTAATTAATTGACTCTAAGCCTTCCCAAAACATAATAGTGCTTATAGTACACAATTGGTAGGTCTGCACTCAACTCTGTGCTGCCTCGTGCTCATGGATAAACAATCAGTAAAGGAACACAGAAGATATCAGAACTAAACTCCATAGTGAGATTGGGTACCTCCTCAATGCCTAGTAATAAAGCGCAGCGAAGCAATGCGTCTGCAGTGAGCATTGGGCGGTGCAAGAGGGGAGGATGTCGGAGGGGGTTGGGATGAATAATAATGAGCAGGACGTTGAGAATTATGCAAATGAGAAGGCAACCTTTTTCAATTTTTGAAAAGCACAACCCCTGGGACTTGGCTGTGTGCGCTGGCAGGGAGCCAGGTAATAATAATAATAATAATAATAAAGTTTACTATTGCATATTATTATAATCAAGTAACAGATAGATTAGATAAAGACATGATTGCTTTGTGCAGTGCCTATTGGAGCCAGTAACCAGTAACAGGTTCCCTTTAACATTAAAGGCATTATATGTACTAACCCATACTAATTGTGTGAGGCAAATGTATTATTACTTTTGAATGCATAACACGATTTTTGATCAATTTCCATATTGTACATACGACTGGTGCGAGTTTATGATATATCACATGATCATGTGAGCGAAACTCATGGCCTGACTAGCGACTCTTCCGTACCACCGTGAGAAGGCTACGTCATCAAGGCTATGTATATATGCACTTTATGTAGTTTATGTCAGATGGTAGACAAGGCCATAAGGCATACTACATACTTTGTATCTGTACTTCTACTTACCTGGATTAAAAGAATTCTTATCGCTACCTAATGGTTACAGGATCTTCTGTGTTCCAATAATAGTGATAAGTCAGTACCTTTTATAAATGTAGAAATCTATCTTTATGGTAATACGCCCATGAACCAGTACAAAAATAAGTATCTTTTATGGATATGCAAATCAGTCTACAAGTGCGGCAGGGGCAGGACCTACCGACAGCAGTGACACAGACAAAGGCTGAAAATGTCATTTGTGGCAAAAGGGGATACACAGAGGAGAGGAGAGCTGAGCTGAGAGCTACGCCCCGTGCCCAAAGCACTTTCTGGCAGCTTTGCATATCCTTTAAAAAAATGACTATTTCTGCATTGCTTAATCACTTTATGACCACGTAAGCTCAGTTTCTGTCCCTACAAAACTCCCAATTTTTATTGGTTTGATTTTGAGAGCATTTTAGGCATGCCATCAATTTTTACAGGTATTAAACAAGAAATACTGAAGTTACCCCAGCACTCAACTCAGGCGTCCTGTTCACCTTGTGGCTCGTCTTCTCCTCTCTTCTCTGGCAGTGCGGGCAGAAACATGTCTATGCTCTCTGCTCCTGGGCACACACTATGACATAATCAGGTGGTGACACACAGCGCCATACTGTGTGCGCGGTTTAGACATACTTCTGCCCGCACTGCTGTGAAGCCGGAAATGCAGGGAGAAGACGAGTCGCAAGGAAAACAGGATGTCGGTGGTGAGCGCTGGAAGGTAAGTATACAAATTTGTTGTACAATCGAGGATAAGCCAAGTTGGGTTTTTTCTGCACAATTTTGTGCTGGAAAACTCAGCTTATACTCAAGTTAATACAGTACATTCTCCACCATTGTTTTCTGCTCTACAACCTTCTTCTCTGGCTTAGAAAACAGATAGTGTTTCTCATGCAGGACAGTTTACCAGGTGCACAGCTGCATTGCTTGTAAAGACAGTAAGTAATTGCAAAACTGCCTTAAAATGTGTAATAGGGGGTCAAGAAGTAAAAATTCTCCTTATGGAGACTTCCAATTATAGGGGGTCATGCACACAACTTAAAAACATACCTTGTGTCTGTAAAATGGATCTTACAATCTTTACATAGCAATTCTGCCACTGTTAGCCCTAGTAGCAGCAAAACTAAGGTACAGAAATGTCAGGGTTTGGCTCCAGGTTTCAGTGGGTCCCTGGGCGACAGAGCCTCAGTGGGTCCTTTTGCAATGAACTCATGTGGCGGCATTCAAAATTCAGAATCTAAAACAGTCTCCTGTTCCCCAAAATATTCCCTAGTTTATCATCCCAAACAGCCCCCTCATGGTTATTTTGTATACGCCCCCCCTCACACCCGAATGGAGTCATTAGATACAGCCCTCCCCAGCCCCATGGATTCCTTATGTACAGCCTTATGTGGGCTCCGGCACTTGCCCAGGTACACCCAGTTGTGGCACCAGCCCTTAGCACTGTCCAAAGCTAAATAATACAATGAAAAATAACTATTATGTATGTTGGCATTGAATTGCTTTATTAGCTTAGAAAACTCCTTTAAAGATTTGATCCGGTCTACACAATGATAGAGGATGTTGGGTAGTAAATGATGAAGAAAATGAGTCAGCAGTCAGCGGCAAGTATTGCTATTGCACAGCAAGATAACCCATTTATTGATTCTGACTGTCCCAGCCACAAATCCATGAACATTGTAATGCTCAATAAATGAAATGAATGGAACAAATGCAATGATTCATACAAATAAATACATGTAGTCCTGGACTATGGCAACGGGAGTTTCACGTTTTAGACATTTCCTGCTAAAGTGTTAGTTGGAGTCAACCTTTTAAAATCAAGGCCTTGTGGAGATGGCAAAGGTGCGACATTTAAAGGCAAAGCTTAGTGCTTAGTGTTGGCAAATATTCATAGTATCATAGTTTATACGGTTGAAAAAAGACACTTGTCCATCAAGTTCAACCAAGGAAGGGTAGGGATTGGATGAGGAAGGGATTTAGGGGAAACAATCCTATATAGCATAACAATCAATGTTATTTAGGTGTAAAAAGGCATCTAGACCCTTCTTGAAGCTCTCCGCTGTGCCTGCTGTGACCAGCGCCTGAGGCAGGCTATTCCACAGATTGACAGTTCTCATAGTAAAAAAGCCCTGTCGCCTCCGGTGATTAAACCTTGGTTTCTCCAAACGGAGACAGTGCCCCCTCGTCTTTTGATTTGATTTAATCTGGAACAACTTATCCAAAATATGTTTGGATTTAACAATCTATTTAAATTACAGGCGGTCCCCTACTTAAGGACACCCGACTTACAGACAACCCATAGTTACAGACGGACCCCTCTGCCCACTGTGACCTCTGGTGAAGCTCTCTGGATGCTTTACTATAGTCCCAGACTGCAATGATCAGCTGTAAGGAGTCTGTAATGAAGCTTTATTGATAATTCTTGGTCCAATAACACGAAAAATTTTGAAACTCCAATTGTTACTGGGGCAAAAGAAAAAAAATTGTCTAGAACTTCCATTATAAAATATACAGTTTCGACTTACATACAAATTCAACTTAAGAACAAACCTCCAGACCCTATCTTGTATGTAACCCGGGGACTGCCTGTAGTTACATTTGTGGGTGAATTCTACACATAATTTATAGCAAATGTTTTCGTTCAGACTTGTGATTTTGAAAAATATTGATCACATGATTTCAAAACAGATAAAAAATATTTTTGCTACCATCATTTTTTCAGCAGAATCGACTTAAAAAGTAAAAAAATATTTCGAGAAATATTGATCACATGATTTAAAAAAAGAAAAAAAAAATATTTTTGCTTTATTATTTTATAATTTTAGAAAATTTTCTACTTTTTAAGTCGATTCTGCTGAAAAAATTATGGTAGCAAAAATATTTTTTTATCTTTTTTGAAATCATGTGATCAATATTTTCAAAATTAACTATCACAAATAATATTTATTACATATTTAATTATAAAAATATCTAACCAGAAATTGCCAAAAGGCCACTTATATTTTGAAAGTAGGAAATACAAAGCGCTAAGCATTTCTTAAACGGGTTTTTCCAGTTTCCTTAAGATACGCTGGGGGGCTCTGTTCGAGGAGAGAATACAAAATAAAATAAGCTTTCTCTGCTTCGGTTATTTGTTACCCCAGAACAATAACCATCTCTTTGTATATACTCCCAGCCAGAACAGAACCAGCGATCTCATGACAGTGGCCAATCAGAAGTCTCAGCAGAATTGTTTTGCACGCCCCATGTTAAAGGTGCACCAAAATAAAAGTGGTGCACTCTATAGAAGTAGTACAGGGGGCACCAGATTCATAAAGAATGGGAGAAATCATGAATCTGGCGCCCCCTGCACTATACACAGGAAAACTGCATATAGCGCAGTTTGCACTGTTCTAAGTAAATCTGCCCCAGTGGTCCCGAAGTTTCTGCTTCCCAAGAAGGTGTAAACGAAGAGAATGGGGGCCATACCACTTGATTATTTTATTTTTTTACCTTCTTTCGACCCTTTTACCCCTTTAAAGGGAACTTGTTACCACACAGCTTCCCAGGTTCCCCATAGAGCCCTATTAACAGTCACCCTTCTTTTAGCTAAAAATTGTTTCCCTCACATCCCCATATAATCAACTTTATAATTTTATCTGGAATCCATGGATATCTATAGCAAGTCGAGGGTGGTGTGGCCTCCTTGGGCTGACATCATCTCAGGTCCTTTAGCCTCCTAACATTAGCAAACTGTACCCCATGCATATATCTGACATTTCTCCTGCATGCTGAGAAAGTATTGGGTTGAGCTGCTGAATTCAGTCTGCGGAGGCCACGCTTCCCTCGACCCGCTATAGATTTCCCTGGATACCAGTTAAAATTATAAAGTTGATTATACGGGGATCTGATGGAAACTAATTTTAGCTAAAAGAAGGCCGTCGGTTAGCTATTAGGGCTCTATGGGAACCTGCTGTATTTGTGAAACATGTGGTGACAGGTTCCCTTTAAGAAAGGAGGAATCTTCCTTCAAAAGGCTTTTTAAGGTTTATAAACTTTTTAAAATAATGTAACCTACTCATATACTTTACTATCAGATGATCTTGGATCAACCTACCTCCAACTTTTCCTTCTGGTGATGGGACTTCACTAACATGTTCTTTCAAGAAGTGATAGTGATATTCATGACATACACAGCCTTTGTCTATGTACTATGTACGTAGTACTTTGTACTATGTCTACGAGAGGAGGTCCTAAAGTATATTAACAGGGTCTAAGTGTGGCCAGCAAAATAATAACTCTGTCCTCACTGCAACTGACTTCCTGGGCATCTTCCAAAAACACTAGGAGAAGCCCCTCGGCCAATCACTGGTTGCAGTTGTGACCTGTCATTGGCTAAGCATCTTCTGTTGATTTTTCCAGGAAGTCAAGGGCATTAAGGAATGGGGGCATGGATAACGGAGCATGGTGAGGAAGCACTGAGTGATAAGTAATTTACTCATGTACTGTAGAGCCCCTTTAATTATGATTAGTGGATACCCCCTTTAAGTCCTCGTAAGGATAGGATCAATAAAATGTGCAATTTACTGATCATGATGTGTAGGTGTTGGACATGGTACCAGATGTGAGGATGTGAAGTTCCTTGTGGATGGATGGATGAGGTGATCATCCTCTCCAGCTTATATACTCCATTGCTCACCTTGTGGCCTGTGATGTTTGTGTTGTCTCTAATCGCTATCAGCAGGTCCTCATAGAAGAATAATGAGCAGCAGGGATAGAGGGCACCCCGCTACCTCCCATTATTGATGTGTACCAGCTTAGAAGAAGAACCAATTATTATATTCATGCAGATGGGACGTAATAAACATTAGTTTTCTCTCACTTTTGCCAAAGCCAAGAAGGATCTGAAGGAGGGCGTCTTTCATTAACACTCTAATATATCTTTATGGCATACTCCGATACTTGAGAAGGAATTGGGAAAAATTGCTATTTTTAAATGAGAATTTCTAACATTTTCAAAAACATATTTAAAAAAAACATTTTTTTAAAAAATGTAAAGCTTATTTGGCACCAGACAATTAAGATATTAATTAAAGATTCATTAGATATAGTCCCCCTCACCCCATGGATTCCTTATGTACAGCCTTATGTGGGGCCCCATAGCAGCTCTGGGCCCTGGCACTTGCCCAGGTATAGCCAGTGCTGGTGCCAGCCCTGACAAAGCATAAGGCATAACTTTTGATGTGTTTTAACCCGTTGTGTTTTGTTGTCCCTGTCTGTATTATCCCTATTGACATCACTGTGTGCATATTTCCTGTACTGTGACATCACTGTGTCCACTTTCCATGCACAATTACATGACTATGTTAATTATCCATGTTCAATGACATAAAGTATCCGTATCCATGTACAGTGACACCCATGTGTCCTCTCTACTGTGACAACACAATGTATAATATTTGTTCACGGTGTTCATCATTCTTGTACCGTGACATCATTGTATGTATATTCTCTGTGCTGTGATTTGACTGTATACTATCCCTCTGACAGGATCCTCGCTTCTTTTAGCTTCTTATGGTTTTTACAAAAATTGTTTTAAAAATTGTGCAAATGAGCCGGAGGGGCTCTGGAGCCGGAAGCCCCTCAGGCTAATTTTATCATTTTTAAAGCTTTTTTTTTGTGAAAACAAGGACATAAAAATGTAAAATAGGAGCAGGTCCTGCCAGAGGGGGCACACCCCAGCATGTAAATGTGCTTGGTTTACAATCCTTCATCCTGGTGGTAGATTTCCTTTAAGTAACTGTACCTCTGCCATGGTCTACATCCAGCATCATCATATATAGTGTACATGGCACATAGTACAAGCTTTACATCAGCTTCCAGTTGCAATCTGACTCCACAAAAGGTCTTCTAGCAATAAAATGTCAGTGTGAAGTTCGATGACTTAACAAGCTTTTACTGTGCATTCTCTCATTCATCTAATACATTATGCAGCGCTATCTCTCCCGAGTCCCAGACACTCATTTTCCCTTATGTTTAATTTGTGTTGCTTATTACTCTTATATAACAGTATTTTGCATCATTCCTGTCTATACGGCTACATGGCTCTTTATACTTTTAATTTACAGCCAGATTAATGTAGTAATCCATTACACTGTGAGGTTCGCCCCAGTGGCTGATGGAGCTCAGCCGGAGAGACAGTTTTCACAGAAATGACCATATGCTGATCGCTGATGCTGGATAGGACTTTGTCTCTTTGCTATAGCAGCATAATTGACTCCATTTGTGTATATCTCTATAGCCTCTTCCCACTGCATGCTACTGGATCACCTTTTGCTGGCTGTATTTTTTTTCTCTTTTCCATGGCAAAAAAATGTGCCAGAAAGTAACATTTTTACTACCTACTTTGAACCAACTAGTTGTGTTACATGTGTTATCATGTGTCCAGACTCTGGTTATCACCACCTGTGTCATCCAAGGGTAAAACAGGTATTTCCAGCAGTGGAAAACCAATCACATTATACCCGGTTGATTTGAACAAAATCAAATACCCTGTTTCCCCTAAAATAGGACATCCCCTGAAAATAAGACCTACTACAATTTTGTTCAATCTTAGAAATATAAGGCCTCCCTTGAAATAAGACCTAGTGGCAGACATTGCTATCTCCCCTCACGCCGTACATTAGTATTAATAGATCTTTTAGATGCTGCAAGAGGTTGTGTTATGGGTGATGAATTTGTGGAATAAAAACAGTTGCAGTGCAAATGCGCTACAAGCAGCTACATGGACAAGAAGTGGGCATTTAAGGAAAATGCTTTTACTAAACAAAAGAGATTGGGCCAAATATTCCAATAGTTCAGAGTTTGAAGAGTTATAAGGATGTTTGAGAAGTAGTTTTTTTTGTGCACCAAAAAAAGTGAATTCCTGTTAATGGAAAAATAAGACATCCCCTGAAAATAAGACCTAGGGCCTCTTTAGGAGAAAAAATTAATATAAGACACTGTCTTATTTTCGGGGAAACAGGGTATGATCTCAAGGGAGACCTCATTATAATGTACAAATATATAAAAGGACAATACGTCTTTCCAAAAATGTTTTTATACTTAGGTCTATGGCCAAGACACTTTACTCCGCCTACCATTTAATCTTCGGCGCGCAGCTCCTCGTAGCTGCCCGCCCTCGTCCGAGTCACGCGGCATCTGCGGCCTTCTGCGCATGCGCAGTAGCTCCGGCCCCGGAGCCGCGGCCGCGCAGCCAAAGGCTTGCATTCTGCGCAGGCGCAGAACACACGACGAGGGCGCGCAGCTACGCGCTGAAGCTGCGTGCCGAAGATTAAATGGTAGGTGGAGCAACTTGGCTACTGGGGCGTGGAGTACCCGCCACTAGTAGCCTCATGTCCGGCTACTCCACGCCCCAGTAGCCGCATAAAAAATTTTACATATGCATGCAATTAAGTTTTCTAAAAGACACCCGGGAAGTGAGGATTAGCTCAAAAAAGGGCTATCCTCACGTCCCATTCATCTACCTACCACCACTTCTACCGTTATAGGTAGAATCGGAGTGGTAGGAGCCCTTTAAGTCTAGACAAGAGGTGGTTCTACCATCACCATAGACAGGGGGTATCCTCTACACCTAGAGGAGGGGAAGTTTTACCATCACCATAGACAGGGGGCATCCTCTGCACCTAGAGGAGAGGCGGTTCTACCATCACTGTAGACAGGGGGCATCCTTTACACCTAGAGGAGAGGTGGTTCTACCATCACCATAGACAGGGGCATCCTCTACACCTAGAGGAGAGGCAGTTCTACTTTCACCACAGACAGGGGCATCATCTACACCTAGAGGAGAGGGGGTTCTACCATCACCATAGAGAGGGAGCATCCTATACCTAGAGGAGAGGGAAAGGAAGTTTTACCATCACCACAGACAGGGGCTTCCTCTACAACTAGAGAAGAGGTGGTTCTTCTATTGTCATAGATTGGGGGAGTCCCTTACACCTAGAGGAGAGGTAGTTCTGCCATTGTCATCTGTAAATTACTTTGGAATATGATGATGCTATATAAATAAAGATTATTATAGGCAGAGATTCTTTACTGTGCAAACAGTGGGACTGTGGAACTCTCTGCCGTAAGATGTTGTAATGACTGATACTTTGTACATGTTCAAGGGAGAACTGGATGCTTTTCTTGACTGCGAAAATATCACATTGCTTTGTTGTTGATCATCCAGCTATTCTGACTGCCATATTGGGGTGGTGGTGAAATTTATTTTAATATGGGCCAATTGGCCTCTATTTGGATCAACCATCTATGACTTATAGAGTAGAACCTTTTTCCAAACTTATCTACAATTAAACGATGACTCCATACTATGCAGGGGAAAAGAGGATAATGTTATATGGAGTTAAGGATATCAGTTGAGTAATATTCTTAATTTGGCCTTGGCACCTGGTGAACCCTAAGCACCACCATATCTCACCCAGTTAATAAGACTAAAAGGGAGTCTAACAGCTCCCCAATCACCTATTCAGTAAAACCCTCATGGAGCGGGTCACTTTATAAGCTTTTAAGACATACCTTTATGTTTATTAGTGATATTTCATTATAGAGAGAATTCAGTTTTCATCTTTATGCAAATGAGCTTATTGGTGCACCATGGAGGTGGCCATATCTGTTGCACCACCGGTTGTCTTCAGTCTTCATTGTCCAGTGCCACATAGTAGCACTTTTTTTACACAATGCTTGACATCCTCCTATAAAAACAAGTTTGGAAATCAGATATAGGGTGAACCAGCAGAAATGACCTGCCCCTAGTGCACATAAAAGCTCATTTACATAAATATATGAATGGAATTTTCTCCCAAATGACAGGTCATAGGAACATGGGAAATATATGTATGGCAGGCATTGAAAGTATTCTACAAATTTCTGATTTTACTTGTGGGTTGATTTGGGACCTGGTAGACTCCCTTTAAGAGCTACACTACTACTGTGTATCATTATTATAATGAGGAGTTTTAGAAAAGTAAAAAACAGGCTGGGGCCGCCCTGCTTGATTTTCAGCTTTTTTATTTCAGAATCAGGGTGGACTACGCGTTTCGGAAGCGGAACGCCTCCTTCATCAGGTCCCAGAATACAATTTCCTATAATTCTCTTTCAGATGGTATGTCCCAGATGGATAAAGTAGGGATACTCTAAGCTGTCCTGTGGTGTGGAGCGGCGTTGGGTATGGAGAGATATAATAGGAGAATGAGCCAGCAGGGGCGCTGCCCCAGCCTGTTTTTTACTTTTCTAAAACTCCTCGTTATCATCCGCTACAGCTACTAGTACTGGATGACAGGCTCACTGCAGCAGCTCCCATAGTTATATATTTGTGATCAAGTCCTCACCCTACCAATGTGCCTATACCAAGTCTAGTCCACACCTGGTAGGAAGGGACTTTTTGACCACTGAAGTCTATTATTGTACCTTTGTCACCATCATATATATACACAATTGTGTATATATATATATATGTTTACATGTAAACTTATTTGTGTATTCACCCTTTCCCACATGACTTGCGCTGTGTAAAATTCAGTTTTTTATATTTATGCTATCATTATTATAATATCCTTTTATTATACCAATAGGATGTGTTTCATGGTAAAAGGCGGTTGATGTGGTTAAAGGCAATGATCAGTAGACATATAATAAAACATGATTTATAACGTGCCACCATATCCTACTACAGGAGATAATGGCGAGAACCCCAGTCGGCCAAGAGCTGTCTGCAGTGAACAGACAAATGATAAATTATGCAACACATTTCCAATTTGTAGGCTAACATCATCTGAATTATCCTATTATTAGAATTACACGTTAAAAAGAATCACCGTGGGGTTTGTTTCTATGAGAGTGATTTGTTTTAGTTGGTTGCTATTAGTTGTAGAGCAATACTGATTATTCCTTACATTATAGTTGAAGTTTATGGCGGTGGAAGTGACAAGGGCTGGAGAATGTCGATAACTAGTAATGATTTGGTGATAATGAAGATCTATATATATATAGGATGAAGCTCTAGTTAAAGGGATTGTATTAAGGTACCAACTTCTTTCACTGCCTCCACCATCTCCAATGCTTTCCACCCCTTATTACCAGGGGCGTAACTTGAGGGGGTGCAGAGGTTGCGATCGCACCTGGGCCCAAGAGGTTTAGGGGGCCCTTATGGTGTCGCTTTACCATATGAGAAGACTATTAATATAAACCATACATTATAGTCGGGGGGCCTGACGCAGACTTTGCACTGGGGCCCATCAGCTTCTAGTTACACCACAGTTTATTATGTTCACTCCATAGATTCTCCCAAGTAATCAGTGCCATAAGTTTATGCAACTTGTATGCTAATTAGGTTCTGTACTGTCAGGTGGGTGGTCCTTGGTGTGGCAACACCCACTGGACAGTACAGATCCTACATTATATAGGATGAAGGATTGTGAACCGAGCAGACTTACACGCTGGGGCGTGCCCCCTTCTGTCAGCATCTGTTCTTCTTTAAGCTTCATAAGCCTTTGTTTTCACAAAAAAAAATGTATGCAAATTAGCCTGAGGGGCTCCAGGCTTCATAGATGTCAATGGAGCCTGGAGCCTCATACGAAGTTCATACGAAACAGCTCAGTTTCTTTTGAAAAGAGAATACCTTTGCTTATTACACTTTATTACAATCGCAAACATAACATTTGGTATATAGAGATGAGCTATTACATATACGGAGATAAGCCCATCCTTCATAGCCAACCTGCATGGCCATGTACATAGTAGTGTAAAATAGGAGATTATATTCCCATATAAAAAATCTATGCAGCATGGACGTGAAGGAGGAAAGGGCAGCGGAAGGAAGAAGATGAGACAAAAAAAAAAAAAGATGCTGCTGTAGCTGCTTCCACTTAGGTTTTTTAATCTCATACTAGTACTGGACTCACAGCTAGACTGCTCAATATTGCTCTGTAATATCCTCCATGCTGCTGTTGCTTATAGTAATTTTTCTATACCCGAACAGTAGTGCAGTTATAGTAACCCCAATTAGTACTGCTGTATAATATCCTCTATGTTGATGTTGCTAATAGTAAGTATTCTATTCTGCAGTTGCAGTTACAAGATCATCTTTCATATTATTGTTTCATATAGTAAATGTTCTATTTCCCACGGGAACTTCAGCTTTACAGTAAAACCATTCAGCACTGCTCTACAATGTCCTCCATGTTGCTGTTGCTTATAGTGAGTATTCTATTCCCCGTGAGTACTGCAGTTGCAGTTACACCATTCAATACTGCTGTAATTCATGTTGTTGTTGCTTATAGTAAATGTTCTATCTCCCACGAGTACTGCAGCTTTACACTAAAACCATTCAGCACTGCAGTATTGCAGTTACAGTAAATCTTTTTAGTTCCATGGCAAGAAGTGTTCATGGTAAGAAGGAATGTTATGTAGTGATCATAACTGCAATACAGTATTTAAATATTTTTTGTTATGTTTGTAAATTTATGCCGAAAAACGTGTATACGGCTCTGTATAAGTCATGGTAATAATAAGGGAAAGTGCCATAATATCTTATAAAGACACATGAGGACTTGTCATGCTGATAGACTGCAGAGCGTAATATGCGCTATACTGGTAAAATGACCCCCAAATTTTTGATCAATAGACTAGTCAGAAAATTGGTTTTGCAATAAAATATAATGCAATTCTCCTCCGTACTGCATTTGGCCGGTACAAGGGGTCATTTGTCATCATCTTAGTCAAAGCCTGCTACACGTTCTATTGTCACTGTCTTAGTATTTTTATCTTTTAACGCTTTGATATTTTGGAATATATTTATTCTTTTAGGTTATGTTCATAGATTTGGTGGATTAGGTAGAATGGATTTAAGAAAAGAGACTACAATACATATTTCTGTTCATGGCAATAAATATGGAAACCCCTCCAGGTGAAAATCCCACCTCATTCTGGATGAGTAGCCAATTCAGACCAGAGAACAACACAGGAAATTATAAAGAGCCTGCCATTGAAATTAACCCACCCAAAATAAATATTTCATTAAAAACTATTATTAAAAAGCATTGCCCTTATCCCTATATGTTTCATGTTCAAGTTAAACGTTATGGGGGTAAAAAATCAGTTTGTAAACTGATATACAACAAACCTGATGTGAGTCCAATTACACTAAGTGAGTCCAATGAGGCCCTGCATATTCAGTGGTTTCTTGCATTGCCCTGCCTCCTTGTTCCTGATTGACAGGTCTCACTGTTAGGACATGCTGCTGTGTGGAATGTTGAGAGAAAACTCTGTTACATCATTGGCCACTTCATGTCATTTGACCTATGTGATCTAATCTAAGGTCCTGTTATATCTGCAACGTCAACCCTATATATGTATCTAATCACACAAAATCATTGCATTCATCCTTGGTTGTTAGTTATAGCAAATACTGTGTAAAATAACAATTTTGGAAATATTATACATGAGTGTTAGAATTTCTCTTATCAAAGACGTGTGTCCCTACATGGTCTACCTTTACTTGTTGGACAGAGTAATGGGTCCATGCAAAGGGACATCATTGCATTATACGAAAATATGGAGCAAGGGCTCTCTCCGCCTGCCGGTCCCGACAGTGAAGTTCTGCATCAGTAATCAATAATAAGACTCCCAATTTTTATATAACTGGAAATATAATTATTTACTAAAACAGACATGTCAGGAGAAGGGATTTGTATTTTGTATTTGTGCATTACATGGTAATCCCATATTGGTCAGTTATAGCACTAACTATATGTATAGTGGTAATATATAGGCTTAAATAATAAGACTTTGACAAATAGAGGACATTAAGGACTTTGTTTATTTACCATGGCACTATTCTCCGTAAAACAAACCCTGATTTTTTTTTTTTTTTTCATAATTCATCATGTGATGGGGAAAGCCACCAATATGTAGAGAAAAAAAAACTCAATTTACTTCTGCGTAAAATCAGAGGCACTGAAGGTCCACAAAAGCCTAAGGGTATCAAACCCACAATACAACCATTGGTTGGAGTCCTTAAAGGTTTCCAACCTGATTAACCCTTAACAATGGTTAAGAATAGTGTTGAGCAGAACCAAAACTGAAAAATGTGGAACCTTGCACAACCAAGTATCATATTATGTAAAAGAAGTAAAACACTATAAACCCTATAAGTTGCCAACGGTATGTAAATCACGGCCATGATGTGCCATTTTAGTGATGTTTCATCGTTCTCCGATGACGTCATCAGGAGCGACAATCCTCCTAAGCAACAGTGTTACTGTTATAATCCATGTTCTTGGTTTTTATTGAGGTCAGATGGTGCTTTACCGCTATATTTCTGGCAAAGGCAACATGAAAAATGGAGCTTGAACAGCCATGCAAAAGCAAATTCTTATAATTAATACTAAATTGTGTAGTTTAACTTTACACCTACTACTAGCTCCGTTAATTTTATGCCGGTAAAATGCTCAAATGTTTGGCATACGTTGTGGCTACTTAGGCCACACACCTGTTTCGCAAGGTGAAGCAAAGTATATGTGAGAGTTTTGGGGCACAATGGAGAAGATTTATTAAGACGGGTGGACAATCCATGACCTGTCACACGACATGCCAAATTCACTTACTGACCAGAAGAAAATCTATTTCATGTCAGACCTGTTGTAGATTTCAGTTAAAGGAGCTTTAAACCTGCATCACATAACTTAATATATATCGTCAGTAGCAAATGAGATCTAAAACATTTAGTATTTCTTCAAAGATATCAGCAAGTGGTTAAATATCGACGGGAAGGAGAAGCCACACAATGCTGGTCATCAGGGAATGATGAGGATGATGATGAAAACATGAAGAAAATTGGTGACAAATCATATCTACGTCTTTCTCTGCCCTATAGCTTCAGAATTGTATAATTGATTTTTAGTTCATGGAGAAGAGAGCACTGTTTTTTTCCCCCCTTTGTATAAAGTACGTTCAGTGTCGGACTGGAGTACCTTGGGCCCACCAGAGAAAATCTTTTTTGGGGCCCACCTTTCATGTAAATAGAAAGAACCGAAAACACGTTGGGGCAGATTTATCAGCAGCATTTAACATTAGACAGCGTAAACGAAGATGGGCAGATTTATACTGCACCAGGTATCATCCAGCCTCACGATGTAGGAATCTGGATTATAAATATGTTGTAGTAATAATAAATAATTCTTTATTTACAGATTACACAGCACTGCACAAAGCAAAAGGCAGGATCGCCAATTCTTTTAGCTTCTTAGGACCTTGTTTTAACAATAAAAAGGTTTCCCAAATTATGCAAATGAGCCTCAGGGGCTCTAGACTATATAAATGTCAATGGAGCTTGGAGCCCTGAAGGCTCATCTGCATAATTTTTAAAACCTCTTTTTCTTAAAAACAAAGGCATACGAAGATACAAAAATAGAAGCTTCTGCCAGAGGGGGCACACACCAGTATGTCAGTGTGCTTGGTTCACAATCCTTTATCTTGGTGGTAGATTTCCTTTAATGAGACTTTATGTAGTGCTACATAACTTTAGAGTGACAGCTGCAACTCTCAAGCTTGAATGGTGCTTCATGCTGTGTACTGCTACTGTAGCTCCATGTATGGCTGTGTACGGTGGCTGTCGCTCCATGTATGGCTGTGTACTGCTCCTGTAGCTCCATGTATGGCTGTGTACTGCTCCTGTAGCTCCATGTACGGCTGTGTACTGCGGCTGTCGCTCCATGTATGGCTGTGTACTGCTCCTGTAGCTCCATGTATGGCTGTGTACTGCTGCTGTAGCTCCATGTATGGCTGTGCACTGTGGCTGTAGCTCCATGTATGGCTGTGTACTGCGGCTGTATGGCTGTGTACTGCATCTGTAGCTCCATGTATGGCTGTGTACTGTGGCTGTAGCTCTGTGTATGGCTGTGTACTGCGGCTGTATGGCTGTGTACTGCGGCTGTAGCTCCATGTATGGCTGTGTACTGCGGCTGTAGCTCCATGTATGGCTGTGTACTGCGGCTGTAGCTCCATGTATGGCTGTGTACTGCAGCTGTAGCTCCATGTATAGCTGTGTACTGTGGCTGTAGCTCCATGTATGGCTGTGTACTGCGGCTGTAGCTCCATGTATGGCTGTGTACTGCGGCTGTAGCTCCATGTATGGCTGTGTACTGCGGATGTAGCTCCATGTATGGCTGTGTACTGCAGATGTAGCTCCATGTATGGCTGTGTACTGCGGATGTAGCTCCATGTATGGCTGTGTACTGCGGCTGTAGCTCCATGTATGGCTGTGTACTGCGGCTGCAGCTCCATGTATGGCTGTGTACTGCGGCTGTAGCTCCATGTATGGCTGTGTACTGGGGCTGTAGCTCCATGTATGGCTGTGTACTGCGGCTGTAGCCCCATGTATGGCTGTGTACTGCGGCTGTAGCTCCATGTACGGTTGTGTACTGCGGCTGTAGCTACATGTATGGCTGTGTACTGCGGCTATAGCTCCATGTATGGCTGTGTACTGCGGCTGTAGCCCCATGTATGGCTGTGTACTGCGGCTGTAGCTCCATGTATGGCTGTGTAATGCGGCTGTAGCTCCATGTATGGCTGTGTACTGCAGCTGTAGCTCCATGTATGGCTGTGTACTGTGCCTGTAGCCCACAGCATCCAATACAGGGCCTCCCTACCCCCACAGCATCCAATACAGGGCCCTCCCCCCCCACAGCATCCAACACAGGGCCCTCCTCCCCCCACAGCATCCAATACAGGGCCCTCCTCCCCCCCACAGCATCCAATACAGGGCTCCCCTCCCTCCACAGCATCCAATACAGGAACCTGGCCCCCCCGCAGCATCAAATACAGGGCCCCCGCCCCCTGCAGCTTATATTACAGGGCTCCTTACACCTACCTCCTCATCAAAGGCTGCTGACTGTCCCTCTCCGTTAGTCCAGTCTGCCACCTACGCACTTTCAGCAGTTGTGCATCGCACAGAACGATGCCGGCTGGGAGCACACTGATGCGCTGTCGCACACATTGACAACAGCGGCGCGCATACTGATGACGTGGACCCTTATGCCGACAGCGCGTACACACTGATGCTGTCGCTGAGGATGACCGCGTGCGGCAGTACACCGCGACCTGCAGACTGCCTTGCGCGCTCACAGATGCCGGCAGTGCGCATCGGCAGTACGCTGTGACCTGGTGCTGGCGGAAACAGTGTCCGCCAGCGCCTGATCAAAGACTTTGTTTCAGTGTCGGGACTCGGGGCCCACCGGAGGTTTCTCCGGTACTCCGCTGGGCCAGTCCGACGCTGAGTACGTTATTATGTTTCTGATGGGAGACGTCTTTGTGCTTTCACTACACTTCAATCGTACTGCAGTCTGTTATTAGTCTGAAGATTCCCATAGTCCATCTTCAGAGCACGACCTGTTCTACTAGTGCTCCCCTGAAGGCATTTAAGGTTGTCTTTGTGGTGTTGTCATTTATACTGTCTTCTGCTATATTAATTTCCTTCTGGAGATGTGATTCGAGCTCATGTCATGCAGGGTTGTTGATGTAATTAAATAGAGGGTAATTATTGGAAGTAACCAATTAGGAGATCTTAAAGAGGACCTTTCACCACACCCAACAACTACAATTCTTTGCATACCTTTATCATTGCCACTTGATTGTTCCAGGGCACAAGAAGTTTTAATCTAGCCTAAGTGATCCATGCCATTAATTTTAGCACCCAACATGTTAACTAGACTCTGGGTGGACCCTGGCTGTCTACCCCAAGACCACCTACTTTACAGTAGAGAGCCTAATTAGGTTTCTAATACTGACTTGGAATACTTAGGCTAGATAAAAACTGAAGTCAACAATTAAGGTACGGAAAGAGTTAGAGGAGGTGGAAGGTCCTCTTGAAGATCTCAACGAGTCCTTATGATTGGTTATCTCCAATTGCTAACTCCCATTTATTAGCATCATAAAAAGTACTTATTGCTCGGAAACAACCTATTGAAGGATGCAAAGAAATAGAATTGGTTGTGGTGTTGTGGTGATCATTGGCCAAACCAATCGGTCTTGGTGATGACAGAAAGTGTTGGAGAGAAGTTGGCAATAAGATTTTAATATGACTGATTGCTTTCAACCTGGAACGGAGATCATGTGGTCACTTATTATTTTTGTTTCTCTTCAGGAGATGGAAATCCCAAGGAAAGCTCCCCATTCATTAACAGCTCAGAAATGGACACCGGAAAAAACATGGCCCTGTTTGAGGTGAGTACAGATGGAACAAAGACATTTTGTAAATTCACTTTCACTATGTTGTGCTCTGTACAGACCCTTGAAATCTGCAGGTTGGGAGTACTATGGTATATAAGTGATGCAAGGACAAAAATATGACCACCATATTGTATAGTAATTTGGTAATTTGGCCTCATGAGGGAAATGATTTCACATTCAGCAGAGAAGGCAGTCTTATGATTTCCATGCATAAATTAACTCTTAATAAATGAAGCAAAGTCTCTTACATAAAGGATTTCTGTTAATCATCTTAGGGGACAGGGCAGGGGTGGCACAAAAATGTCTCCCTCTACTCCCTCATTTCCCTCTCCCGTATTCCTGAGGGAGAGGGAAATGAGGGAGTGGAGGGAGACATTCGACAAGTCACTTGGCTAAAGAGAAATTCCTGAGAGAGGGAGTAATGAGGGAACTGAGGCAGACATTTGAGAAGACAGAACAGGCCCCTTGATACTTGATTAATCAATTGGAAAGGTTCCAGCCATTTTTTTTATATTGATTTAATAAATATATGAGCTACAGATTATAATAATAAAAACTGAATGGGAAGTGGTGTGAAAACTTCCCTTTAATGAATGCAACATCCCACAAGTCATAATTATTTATTAACATACCTTGTTTTTTACATGACGAGTTGTATTTTTCAATGGCATTATTTTCAGAAATCTCTAAATATGGAGGGACAGACCCTCCCCCACATTTTGCATTATACATTTGCTGTATTCACTGAGCAGCATAAGTTTCTAATTATCTTTACTGTACTCGCTGGTCAATAGGATTATAGTGATATCAAATACCCACTGTTGATGGCGTCAGCTTAACTCCTGAACCTGCGTCATCCCTGCAATTTTTATATTCCTTATATTTTATCTTTTAAAAAAATCTCAATTTCTGTATTATATATTATATATTATCTAAAGAATTTAAAAGACCACCGTAGGGTGTGTTTGACCCCATGAAGACAAATGCCCGTTACTTGGAAAGTGATAACGAAAGATGCCGCCAAAATTCACATCTACTGTACTTGACTAGGCATATGTACCACCATGTTTCTGAACTATAAACTAAGTAGTTAAACCAAAAGATGTTATAGTTTTCCAAAGTTGCATCCACTGACTCTCAATATGATTTAATAACTTTTAATATTATCCTCATGCTTGCAGGAGGAAATGGACACTAGTCCAATGGTCTCCTCACTTCTCAGTGGCCTGGCTAATTACACAAACCTGACCCAAGGAGTGAAAGAGCATGAAGAGGCGGAGAACAATGAAGGGGCAAAGAAAAAGCCTATTCAGGTAAGACTTGTGAAGGACATCTATAGGTCACCTAATCGTATCCATGAGTTATATCTGTTTCCACCTCAAGTATCAATGTTGAACATCTAAGTAAAGATCTTTATGTCAACCCCATACAAATAAATGAATAAAGGACTTTTTCCAACATGGGTGGTAACCAAGTCTCTGGGACTCAATAGATAAAATTTCTCCTACTGGAGATCTCATCCTCCATTCAGTAGAAGAGCTCAGAAATGCTTAGCTGTGTATGTGACTCCTGTATAGACAGAGCAATGCACTGATGTGTTAGCCACTTATGGGGTGAGTGGTTAACACAACAAGATTGAAGGGGGTTAGAGGACCCCGGATCAGGAGATAAATGTTAACTAGAAGTTCAGTTACATATTCCTCATATACAACAGACTTCCACTTGTTTAAATAATCCATTAAAATCTTTTTGGACAATCTATGTAATGTATAGATAGTACAGAAAACTAGATGGAATAAAATCTCATCTTTCATCTCACTCCATTAATGGAGTAATAAATACCCATCAGTGATTAGGTTGAGAGTTGCCCCCAAAGGGCTTTTTAATCTTAATTGCAGGGGAATATGAAGGAGGTGGCCTGAATATTAAACTCAGATAAGGCTTACTACTTAATTTAGGAACAAAATATGAAAATTTTGAAAATTGGTAAAACATTAAGCCTCCCCAGGTGGCTATTGACCTACAATGTCCAGGTGTAATATTTTTTACAAAATACAATGGAGTTCTATGGAGGTCTTCAATAACTTTGTATTGACTGTTGTACAGATACATATTATCATTTACTGAAGTGCAGTAAAGCTATATCTTATTATTTGCTGTGCTGTAGTAAAGCTATATGTTACCATTTACTGTACTGTAGTAAAGCTATATGTTACCATTTACTGTACTATAGTAAAGCTATATGTTACCATTTACTGTACTGTAGTAAAACTTCATGTTGTCATTTACTGTACTGTAGTAAAACTTTATCTTATTTTCTATAATATCAAGCTAAATGTTACCATTTACTGTACTGTAGTAAAAATATACTGTATATTGTACTGTAGTTAAGCCTCATGTTATCATTTACTGTAATGTAGTAAAGCAACATATTAACATTTACGTTACTGTAATAACGCTATATCTTATCATTTGCTGTAATGTAGTAAAATATGTCTTATATACTGTACCGTAGTCAAATTATATTCTATAATTTATTGTACTGTAGCAAAGCTACATATTATTATTTACTATACTGTGGTAAAGCTAAATATTAAGCTATGACTAGAGATGAGCGAGCACTAAAATGCTCGGGTGCTCGTTATTCGAGACGAACTTTTCCAGATGCTCGAGTGCTCGTCTCGAATAACGAGCCCCATTGAAGTCAATGGGAGACTCGAGCATTTTTCAAAGGGACCATGGTTCAGGAATGAAATGTGTTATTTAATTGAAAAAGAATGTCTTCTGATAAGTTATCAGATGTATGCAAACATCTGCAATCTATTCTTCACTGTTCCGCACGTATATTATCTCCCGACAAGTTATCAGATGTGAAGAACAGTGAAGAATAGAATAAAAACAGTGAACACAGGATCATTTAAGTGAAAAACACAGTGAAGAATAGATTACAGATGTTCGGCACACCTGCTTACTTGTCGGGAGAGGAGATACGCTGTCCCGGGATCCGCTCCTCTTCTTCCACTGAAGTCTCCCCGATGTCTGCCTGCTGCCCGATGTCTCCCTGGTGCCCGCGATGTCTCCCTGCTGCGCGCGATGTCTCCCTGCTGCGCACGATGTGTCTCTGCTGCGCCAGATGTGTCTCTGCTGCGCCAGATGTGTCTCTGCTGCGCCAGATGTCTCCCTGCTGTGCGATGTCTCCCTGCTGCCGTTCCGCGTGTATCTTCCGACAAGTAAGCAGATGTGCCGAACATCTGTAATCTATTCTTCACTGTGTTCTTCACTTAAATGATCCTGTGTTCACTGTGTTCACTGTTTTTATTCTATTCTTCATTGTTCTTCACTGTGTTTGTTTAATTAAATGCTCGATCTCGAGCAGGGGAAATACTCGTCCGAGCAACGAGCCGTTTCGAGTACCTTAATACTCGAACGAGCATCAAGCTCGGACGAGTATACTCGCTCATCTCTAGCTATGACTATACCACAGCTGCTGTTTGTAGGGTCGCTGCAGAGATCCACTTCTTCAAACAATATGACTGAGTAGCTAATCATTCTCTGATACGCATATATGAATGCCAGCAACCATAACATGTGGAACTTTTAACTTTAGTTGAGTGTGATTGATTACTAATAATAATTTAATAAAAGTTAAGTTTTAGGTCTGACCAATAAAGCTTTTTTTCTGTCTCTGGACAGTTTTGTAAATAAGAAATCATAATTCTTCACAGATTATATATTTCCGCTCATTCTGCAACTGAGCATATTATTGTTTTTTACAGACATCTAGAAAATTATGTATCCACATTCAGATCTGCCCATATACATTGATATTTTATTATCTTCTTATAGTGCACTGTTAATACACTTACATTAATAATGCGCTAATACAATATAATAAAGACTTGTATTAATCCACCATATTATGAATCTGTTTTGTTATCCTAGGCTCCAAGGATGGGAACCTTCATGGGTGTCTACCTGCCCTGCTTACAGAACATTTTTGGTGTCATCCTATTCCTGCGCCTCACATGGGTTGTGGGGGTTGGAGGTGTCCTGGAGTCTTTTATTATTGTTGTGATGTGCTGCTCCTGTGTGAGTATGGGACTGGGGAGTAATGGATGATGGAAGGATAGTAGGTCGGGGCACTATGATGAGGCTTTATAATGCTAGGGCACATGTAGTTACATATATACATTAGATATAAACCCATCAGCCATAACATTAAACCACCTGAAACAACAAGGCATGGGAACCATAAGACTTCTGAAGGCCCTTCTTGCTTCATACCTACCAACGTTAGGAGGGAGAATTTTTTTGCTCCCAATCCACACCTTTTGCTCAGTCCCTTACTCTACCCCCACACAGTATAGACGACAATCCCCTTAGTGTTTCCACATCTCTTATATTGTGTTCCCCCCAGCTCCCTTGTATTCAGGCCCCCCATACTTCCCCCCCTTCATACTGTTCCCCCCAGCACATACCGGTGAGCACTGTCCCACAGCCCCGATCTGTCTCCGGACACTGTCTATTCGGGCAAGAGGGACAAGTCTGTCTTTTGGTTTGAGGAGGTGGAGCAGGAAGGTAGTAGCTTTGTCCCACATACCCCCTCTGCGTTCCGCCTTCTGGGAATTTGAGCACCAGCTGGGATGAAGGGAGACCCCTGAAAAACCTGGAATGTCCCATCAATTCCAGGACTATGTCATAGAGCCCATATTGTTAGAAATGTAATCCATGTCCTTTACTACTCTGTTGTTTCAAGGTATAGACACTCACCCTCTTTATACCGGTTTGGCTATAAGTGTCTGATCGCTGGGGGGCACTTGTTGGAATCCCCAGAACAGGGGTCCAAAGAAACCCTGAAATATCCTATGGTGTGCGAATACGGCATGTTCAACTGTACTCTATTCAGTGTACGACACTTCAGGGGACCTTCTACTAAGGGATGGAGGTCCCAGTAGTCAGAGAACCTGCGTCTAGGCAATGGTCTTATCACTGGGGTTTGACTGCTAGGACCATGGGCTATTAGCATTATGGGGAACCAAAGTCTAGCTATATACTGGAATGGAACTGGCATCCTAATTCCATAGAAGTAAATGGCTACAGGATGCCAAGTCACATAAGTCCAGTTTTATATGGACAGGTCAGGGGTAAACAAGGGTCAGGTATCACCTTTGCTGCTGGTAGGAAATAAGTGTCTTTAATGTTATGGTTGAAGGATACATGATATTCACTATGGTGCCGAACCTGTAGTGAACGGAGACCCCACACAATACTCACATGATATTCCCTGCACATAGTACACCGCGTATGGCGTCTATTTCTAGAACTGACTGATGGGAGTTTAGATTTTTTTTTTTAAACTGTGTTTCTCACTGATGTTCTATGTTCTTCTCTAATATTCTCTGTTACCGTCTGTCGACATATTCCCGTTCTCATAACCCTCTCATACCTAGCGGCTTCTCCCTCCCATTATCTCCACTGACACTTACCATAGCTTCTCTGCTTTCAGCATTTGGACAAATTTATTCAGCAATTCAGTTTTAGCGAACCATTAAAACCCCCCAAAAGGCCCCATATGTTCCCCTTTAACCGCATTGCGCCATAGACAATATTACTGTGCGGCCCGTGTCACATTACGTGGGATGTCATGCAGCCTGGCAGTGTGTGTGTGACGTGGCATCTTTCCTGTATATTTATTCCATGATCTCGTCTGATGTCGGTGCCAGTGACTGTGTCTAATATCACGCCCACGCTTTATAGGATCGCTGCTAGTGCCAGAGCTAATCCTTAATTGAGCAGCGCCGATTCTTGAATTATCGCCTAGTTTGGGATTCTGTTGCATGTGCTTACTGTACATGTGCTGTGTGGATAGCAATTACATGATGAGAACTATTTCTGATCTAGGGCTTATTAGCTATAGAAAACTGGATCTGAGCGTCTCCTATAATATATCCATATAATTTTAGTCCAGAAAACCTCAATAGTCAGAGACATATATTGAAGCTTCCAGGTCACAGATCACCATTTCTATAAACTACCATATGTTATTTATAATACTAGTGTTGTTTTATGTGGTAGAGCACCCTTTCATCCCCATCAAGCTTCTAGGCGACTACTACCCCTGTATCCTCTACATGTCACCCCTGCAGATATAGTTATATCCTACTGTCTGCTGTGACATCTAGTGACCAGTCCCAGTATTGCAGCATTTGCTTAATACAGAGGTAACAGTACTATATCCAAGCACCACATCCTATTGTGTTGCTTTAACATTTGGTATACATTTAATTAAAGGGGTTGGTCACTTTACCTTATGTTTTTTGTAATGTGTGTGTGGGGCACTATATTAGGTAATTTACCACTATACATCTATTAATAGTTCTTCTCCGCTTTCTTGAAATGTAAAGTGCAGCCTCCTGTCTTTTACCTCATCAGAGATTCCTGACCATAAAATGGCCGCAGATGGAGGGTCATGTGATCCTTACTGGCGAATGCTCATGGACAGTTAGAGATCACATGATCCTCCATCTGCGGCCATTTTGTGGACAGAAATGTCTGGCTGATGAGGTAAAAGACAGGAGGCTTCACTTTACATATCAAGAAAGCGGAGCAGAACTAGCAGGGGCGGACTGGCCATTGTACCCACCGGGAATTTTCCCGGTGGGCCGGTCGGTCCTGGGCCGGTGTGGGGCCGGTCCGGAGCTGCTCCGGGCCGGTCCGCACTTCCTACAACTTTTGATTTAATCTATAGTACCTGCATCGTACGATGCAGGTACTATTGATTAGTACACAGACGCAGCGCAGCACCGCTGCTTCTGCGTCTGTGTATACAGGCAGCTACACAGGTCGCGCAACTGATGTCATTGCGCGACCTGTGTAGCGTGGAGGAGGCTGGCACTTACCATGTCAGCTGTCCGGCCCTCCGTAGCTCCGCGGCTTGGTGTAAGAGGCGCGGAGCAGTGACGTCACTATCCCGCGCCTCTACACCAAGCTACAGAAGACCGGAGACAGGAAAAAACCTGCGCCAGAGGTGAGTATTATGTTTGTTTTGTTTTTTTTAAATTATAGAATGGGTAGCATTAATTATGCCTGGGGCGGGGGATTGCATTGTTCTATCTAACTGGGGCAGGGGGTATTATTATATGTCTGGGGCGGGGGGGGGGGGGTGTGGATTATTCTATATCTGGGGCTGGCAGGGGGGAATTATTATTATATGTCTGGGGAAGGGGGGGATTATTATGTCTGGGGCAGAGGGGGGGGGGGAAATTATTCTATATCTGGGGCTGGCAGGGGGCATTATTATATGTCTGGGGCGGGGGCGGCATTATTCTATATCCGGGGCAGCCAGGGGGCATTATTATATGTCTGGGGGGGGTATTATTCTATATCTGGGGCAGGCAGGGGGCATTATTAAATATCTGGGGCGGATTATTCTATATCTGGGGCTGGCAGGGGGCATTATTATATGTCTGGGGGGGGGGGGATTATTGTATATCTGGGGCAGAGGGGGGGGATTATTGTATATCTGGGGTGGGGGGGATTATTGTATATCTGGGGTGGGGGGGGGAATTATTGTATATCTGGGGCTGGCAAGGGGCATTATTATATGGCGGGGGGATTATTCTATATCTGGGGCTGGCAGGGGGCATTATTATATGTCTGGGGCGGGGGGGGGGGGGTTATTATTGTATATCTGGGACTGGCAAGGGGCATTATTATATGTCTGGGACGGGGGGGGGGGGAGGGAGATTATTCTATATCTGGGGCTGGCAAGGGGCATTATTATATGGCGGGGGGGATTATTCTATATCTGGGGCTGGCAGGGGGGAATTATTATTATATGTCTGGGGAAGGGGGGGATTATTATGTCTGGGGCAGAGGGGGGGGGGTTATTCTATATCTGGGGCTGGCAGGGTGCATTATTATATGTCTGGGGCGGGGGCGGCATTATTCTACATCTGGGACTGGCAAGGGGCATTATTATATGTCTGGGAGGGGGGTGGGGGGTGGAGATTATTCTATATCTGGGGCTAGCAAGGGGCATTATTATATGGTGGGGGGGATTATTCTATATCTGGGGCTGGCAGGGGGCATTATTATATGTCTGGGGTGGGGTGGGGGATTATTCTTTATCCGGGGCTGGCAAGGGGCATAATTATATGTCTGGGGCGGGGGAGAGATTATTCTATATCTGGGGCTGGCAAGGGGCATTATTATATGTCTGGGGGGGGCATTATTCTATGTCTGGGGCAGGCAGGGGGCATTAATTCTATTTCTGCGGTAGGCTGGGGCAATTAATTTGATGTCTGGGGTAGGCTGGGGCCATTAAATTCAATGTCTGGGGTAGGCTGGGGGCATAAATTCTATGTCTTGGGTAGGCTGGGGCCATTATTATTACATCAGGGTCATAGTAGGAGCTCTATCAATACTGGGGTGGGGGTGGGGAGTTAAGGGGGTTAAAGGAGAGAAAGAAGAAATAAATTATCCTTACCATTACAGTATGTTACATTATGGGGCACTATTTGTGTGGTACTAATATTGTAGGGGGCTCTATTACAGTATTTGGGGCACAGTAGTGGTGGTAGTAGAAGAAGGGACAATGGGAAAGTGCAGAACATAAGACGTCTGTGTGGTAAACTCTGCAGGAATGCTGTGTACCTGGAGGAAGAAACAAGGTGATGGTGGAATTAATGAAGAAGAGGAAGGAGTACAATCCGAGGACACGTCACCTGATGTCACTGGATGCAATAGGTGAGGATCTCATGTGTTTTCTGTAGCTGTATATGATAAATACTGATTTTTTTTTCATGTTCGCTTCTGTGTATATATATATATATATATATATATATATATATATATATATATATATATATATAGTATTATAGTAGTTATATTCCTGTACGTAGGGGCAGTATTATAGTAGTTATATTCTTGTACATAGGGGGCAGTATTATAGTAGTTATATTCTTGTACATAGGGGGCAGTATTATAGTAGTTATATTCTTGTACATAGGGGGCAGTATTATAGTAGTTATATTCCTGTACATAGGGGGGTAGTATTATAGTAGTTATATTCTTGTACATAAGGGGCAGTATTATAGTAGTTATATTCCTGTACATAGGGGGCAGTATTATAGTAGTTATATTCTTGTACAGAGGGGGCAGTATTATAGTAGTTATATTCTTGTACAGAGGGGGCAGTATTATACGTAGTAGTTATATTCTTGTACATAGGGGGCAGTATTATAGTAGTTATATTCTTGTACAGAGGGGGCAGTATTATAGTAGTTATATTCTTGTACATAGGGGGCAGTATTATAGTAGTTATATTCTTGTACATAGGGAGCAGTATTATAGTAGTTATATTCTTGTACATAGGGGGCAGTATTATAGTAGTTATATTCTTGTACATAGGGGGCAGTATTATAGTAGTTATATTCCTGTACATAGGGGGGCAGTATTATAGTAGTTATATTCTTGTACATAGGGGGCAGTATTATAGTAGTTATATTCTTGTACATAGGGGCAGTATTATAGTAGTTATATTCTTGTACATAGGGGGCAGTATTATAGTAGTTATATTCTTGTACATAGGGGCAGTATTATAGTAGTTATATTCTTGTACATAGGGGGCAGTATTATAGTAGTTATATTCTTGTACATAGGGGCAGTATTATAGTAGTTATATTCTTGTACATAGGGGCAGTATTATAGTAGTTATATTCTTGTACATAGGGAGCAGTATTATAGTAGTTATATTCCTGTACATATGGGGCAGTATTATAGTAGTTATATTCTTGTACATAGGGGGCAGTATTATAGTAGTTATATTCTTGTACATAGGGGCAGTATTATAGTAGTTATATTCTTGTACATAGGGGGCAGTATTATAGTAGTTATATTCTTGTACATAGGTGGTAGTATTATAGTAGTTATATTCCTGTACATAGGGGGCAGTATTATAGTAGTTATATTCTTGTACATAGGGGGCAGTATTATAGTAGTTATATTCTTGTACATAGGGGGCAGTATTACAGTAGTTACATTCTTGTACATAGGGGGCAGTATTACAGTAGTTATATTCTTGTACATAGGGGGCGGTATTATATTAGTTATATTCTTGTACATAGGGGGCGGTATTATAGTAGTTATATTCTTGTACATAGGGGGCGGTATTATAGTAGTTATATTCTTGTACATAGGGGGCAGTATTACAGTAGTTACATTTTTGTACATAGGGGGCAGTATTACAGTAGTTATATTCTTGTACATAGGGGGCGGTATTATATTAGTTATATTCTTGTACATAGGGGGTGGTATTATAGTAGTTATATTCTTGTACATAGGGGGCAGTATTATAGTAGTTACATTCTTGTACATAGGGGGCAGTATTATAGTAGTTACATTCTTGTACATAGGGGGCGGTATTATATTAGTTATATTCTTGTACATAGGGGGTGGTATTATAGTAGTTATATTCCTGTACATAGGGGGCAGTATTATAGTAGTTATATTCTTGTACATAGGGGGCAGTATTATAGTAGTTGGCTTGTATATGGGAGAAGGTATTGTAGTAGTTTTATTTTGTATATAGAAGACAGGATTGAATGTGTTTTTGTAGCATTATTCCTGAACATAGGAGGCAGTATCAATATATTCTTTCTTTGAATTGTACATGTATGGCACAGGGGAAAGGTATTTAAGGCTTATCGGGTTGTGTTTTTGCATCATTTACTGATCCACAGGTCACATTCTTTGCGCATTAGATTCACTTACTAGCAAAAGATGTTCTTGTTTTGCATTAAGGCCATCTACCAACAATTTGTCTGTAGTAACCCCACCCACATTATCTGACCACACCCACTTGTTTTGACTCCGCCTATAAAATGGGGCCACTTTTATAGTTTTTTCCAGGGCCATTTTATATTCCCAGTCCGCCCCTGAGAACTAGTAATAGATGTATATTGGTAAATTACCAAATATCCTGCCCCCCACACACTTACACATATTACAAAGAAGAGGTAAAGTGGCCAACCCCTTTATTGCGTTTTATGTACATAGACTTGTGCTACTTCTCCAGATGCAGGGTCATAGTCCAGAGGTTAGGGTCTATCATTCATCTGGATCCAACACAGAAAGAAACCTGATTTAGTATTTCCCTGTGGATTTAGCTATGGATCCATTTACATTGCAATCCACTCTAATGGAAACCTAAAGTATTGACATCCACGTCATTCACACTAGAGTTACCATTTAGTAATTAGTGAAGTCATCAGGGGATATGTATCAGGTCTTGTACACTAGTTATCTGGAGTACAAGCATGTGTTGTGCCCCCATTATTGCAGCTCCCATGTTTTACAATGTGGAAAAAGAAATTTGATTTCCTTATGCTGCCCCTAATCCCCCCTCCTTGCCCCCACAAGACTCATAATGACCCCCATAGTCTATAAAAACTCCCTTTCTAACATGAAGGTAGGGTTAATTTTGAGACATACCTCCAAATGCATGGGACCCTGAAATCCAGGACTGTCCCGCTGTATCGGGGATGGTTGGGTGCTATGTTATTGATGTAGCCCCAGTCAGAGGCTAGGCAGAAGGATACAGACCGGGCCAATAAGGCTACTATGGAAAACAGAAGAGAATTGCTCAGATATCCTTCTTATGAGATGAAAATCTTGTCAATGTAATAACTAACAGTCACTAGAACTACAGACCGGATTATTAATATTCATGCGGTCAGACCTATGGATTTATCTAAGCTTTTTTATGCTTCAAATTATCTTGTGTAATATAACAGATAACTTTTTTAAGGAAAACAAAAACATGGAGAATATGGGGACAACACTTACGGATCAAACCTTCTACTGGATACATGATCTGTATTCCACTTTTATTCATTTCCACAAATAATATAAAAACTGATCTCCCTTTGGAGACCATAAAAAAAAACAAAATAGCAAACATTGGTAACACATTGTAAGAGGGGCACTTTTTCCTAAGCTTATACAACCTCTTAAACTACTTTTATAGTACAATAAAGGGATATAACAAATAAAGAAGTACTGTAGGACCTTGGCCAATCTGGATCAAATAGGGACCTTATTCTTCTTCATGGCAGGAGGCCAGGGGTGCAGGTCTGTGATGGGTCCAAAGGATAGGTCATCAACATCAGCTCGAGGAGTCCTGAGACCTCTACAGATCAGCTGTACTCAGCAATTTATAATCAGAGAATGGAACAGGAAGCAGACAGCGCCGTCTTCTGTCTAGTGGCCGAACTGAGTTATTGCAGATTAGTTCTTATTCACAAGAATAGGAGCTGATCTGCAGTAACCTGGTCTGACCACCACACAGAGAACTGAGCTGTCTCTGTTCTGTCGTTCCTCTGTGATCTGAGATGGTGCTGGGTGATGGGCCATACCAACATGATCTTGATGAGCTATTCTATGGAAATATTAATATTTTTACCTGCATGAGTATGTTTATGGTCTATCTTCAGTATATGTGCTTGGTATGACTGTGCCTAATTGTTCTGACACTTGCCATGTGCTATCATGTCTTGTTTCTCAATCTTTGTATATGACATTGCATCTTCTTCATGTGACATCGGGCATAATTTTGCCATGTTCTTATATCATCTGCTAAGTTCTCAATATTTTATCTTCAATGGGATCTTTTGACTTTCCAGTAAACAGCCTCTGACTAGTTTAACTTCCTGGGTTTTCACAGTCTGCTTCCAAAGGGGTTTCCAGGCTTAATCCATTGATGACCCATACAAAGGATAGGTCATAAACAGGTGATAGGTGCGGTTCCAACACCTGGCACCTTTGGCAATTGGTGACGTTGGCGGTACCGTGAAACTATGCTCAGAGCAGGAGTCAGACCACTTCATGTGGCGCTGTCTGCTTCCAGGCTTCATGTGTAGTGTGAACAGCTCATCAAGACAGATGCTGAATATTAGACCTCTTTGCGTAGGGCATTGAAAATTTAAAGGGAACCTGTCATCAGAAAATGGCTTAATAAACCACTAGCAGTTTGTTGTCAAGGATCTGAGCAGCTTATAGATCATATTTCTTTTATCTCCTGGTGTGGTGGCATCATCCAGAGAATCAACTTTGAAGTAAATTGGTTTCATGAGGTCAAGGAGGCGGAGAGTTTAATACTGAAGTCAAGCTCTCCCTGCTTAAAACGCCCCCTTCACTGTAATTATGGTCCTATGTCCACGGACATCACTGATCAAATCTCCTAAAATCTGATGACTTTATACAACCAATTAACATCTCACTTCAAAAATGATTTTCTGGATGATTCTATCACATTGGACCATGAAAGAAACATCATCTAAAAGCTCTTCAGCTGCTTGACAATATACTTGTATTAGTTTATTAGGCCAATTTCTGATGACAAGTTCCCTTTAAAAGGGTAAACATAGCTGCTTTCATCCAAAAACAGCGCCACACTTGACCATGCTTTGTGATGGCATCGCAGCTCAGTTGTATAGAGATGTCTGTAGCTGAGCTAAAAGACCATGCACTGCCCATGGGCAAGGTGTGGAAGGTTTTTAATTAAAAAAAAGGAAAAGAACAGTTTTTTCAACCCCTGGATAACACCTATAGGCCCAGGAGACCCTTTCAAATGCAAAACTTTGACCACTTTTCTATGCACAACCCTGAACCAATTTTGCCTAACATATTACAATTTTCTGAATCTGCCATAATCTACTCTGTCCAAGTGCTAAATCATTGCAATTCATGAAAAAAAATTCATTGAACGTGACATAATCAGATTGTGGCCCTGTCGTATTTAGACTGTTCAGACTGTTCGCTGCATCTGATGTCATATCTTGTGAATGTGCACTGCATTTGATATCACACAGTGGATCTCAGGTTATGTTGTCTGAGGGTGCACTGCGCCTGATATCACATCGAGTGTGCACTACATCTCAGTTCCCGTTGTCTGAGTGAGTGTTGTATCTCGGGCAATGTCGTCTGAGTATGAACTGCATCTGCATTTGATATCATTTACTCCCACCATGCACTGCACCAGAAAATCCCCCACATTGCACTGCGTCTGACATCTTCACCTTACCACGCACTGTACCTGAGACAAAGACTTTTCATGGTGCACTGCTTCTCTTATCCTCCCATGATGCATTGCGTCTCATGTCTCCCCCCCTTACGATGCACTGCTCCTGTCATCATCTTCCCCACCCCATTATACGTTGGGTACAGGCTCATGGCGCCTACCTGTGTTTGCTCTGCAGACCATGCTGACTGCTATCTCAATGAGCGCCATCGCTACCAATGGAGTTGTGCCAGGTAGGGGGCATTTCAGATGAACCAAATATGGGAGATGCAGTGCGTGGGAGGAATTTGGGTGGGGGTGCACAATACTGCTGGATGCAGACGCAATGTGTGTGGGGGTGTTGGAGACTATATGCCAGATGCAGGCGCTTTGCATCAATCAGATTAAATAAGAGGGGATTAGTCCATGAGAAGAATCTGTAGTAATGAAAATGTCAAGGATAGAAGGAAGAACGTATTGTGATGAAGTTATGCTGTATGTGTAAAGTTGTCTTTTATATTCCCTGCTATAGTATAGCTGTACATTTCGAGGCCAAATATGTAAAAACCAATGTACTAAGCATAGCAATATGTGGGTGCAGTGCTATATGAGCGCAGTGATCAATAATGCATTAGTACGAGATTGTCGATGTTTTCATATACGTTTCTGAGAACTCTATCTCTCTATAGCTGGTGGCTCATACTACATGATCTCTCGTTCGTTGGGGCCGGAGTTTGGAGGAGCTGTGGGGCTTTGCTTTTACTTAGGGACCACATTTGCTGGAGCCATGTACATCCTGGGAACCATCGAGATTCTGTTGGTAAGTAAAATTAGTTGTGGAGGTAAGGTAATGGACTTGCTCCAATTTTATAATTGTGCCATAGAATATGGATTCTCCTGATGGCAATTTGGTCTGGGATAGACTGAAGCAGTGGTGTTAAACTTAGTAACAAACCAGCACGGTGGTTGCTTTTAAAGGGCCAACTGAGATCAGAAAAATTTCCAAATTTTCTTTCTATTATCAACCATTTCTAAATTCTCCGAAACACCTAACCAACCAACCAACTTTTCCACCACCAATGGCCATAACATTTGGTACATAAAGGTCGAAACTGGTTAGCTGATGTGTTAGGACAGTCCATCCACTATAACTCGGAGGAAGATTTGAACATGGCGGTTGTGTTGCTGCATCTAAAAGCAGTAACAGGTTTTTACATCTAGTAGTCTGGAGGTGGTAGCCTGCATTCGGCACACGGCCTTGTGTTTGACATGTGTGGCCTAAGAGATTCCAAGTCGAAACCTTAATTCCTAATCTAGTAAGCTTTACTGCAACCTTGCACAGAGTCAAATCCAAGTATTGGCCAGGAGACAGGACAAGTGCAAGGTTGAGAAAAAAGCATAGTCTGAGTTTTGATCAATTGAACCAAATTATGAACAATAGCGTAGGGAATCAAAGTAAAGAATGAATAAAAAAAAAAAGTTCAAGTTAGGCATGCCAAAATATTCCCCTCTTGAACAGGTCACTAAGTTTGACGTTATCTTTGGTGCTACAATGATTCCCAAGTGACAGGGCCACATAAATAATCAGGAGCCAGAGCAAGGGAGGAAGAAGTATCCACTAGCTTTGTTATTGAATGAGGCGGCCGGAACATGGATATGGAACTTGGCAAGTAACAGCCAACTAAACAGATATGATGGACACGTGCAGCCAAAACAAAACATTTCATCTAATAGGGAAAGACAAAAATAAATGAGCAGAAAAAGTGAATACATAACAACACTTGTGACATAGCTTTTAGCTATACACTTGCAGTTGTTTTCCACTGTAGGCAACTTTACGTCTGTAGACTAGACAATCCAAAACAATTGCTGGTTGCCACAATCCAGAGCATTACTGCCAGTCCGGCTCAAAACAGTATGTCTTGTTCTTTTTCGGATCATATCCATATCACGTAAAAGCCTTAGCACTAGTTTATTTATTTGCGTTTGAACATCAGAAGTTCTAAAAATAATTCATCTCCGAAAGATCTTGTGTACCTATTTGTAACATGCATACACTTTTTCTTTATCCAGACCTACCTTTTCCCTGGAATGGCCATCTTTAAGGCGGAAGAAGCTAAGGATGAGCCTGCTGCACTGCTGAATAACATGCGTGTTTATGGCACTTGCGTGCTAACCTGCATGGCCATCGTGGTCTTTGTGGGAGTAAAGTATGTCAATAAGTTTGCGCTGGTGTTCCTGGGTTGTGTGATCCTTTCCATCCTTGCAATATACGCCGGAGTCATTAAGTCTGCATTTGACCCGCCAGATTTTCCGTAAGTTCTTTAAATTATTCTTAAATGGTACTTTTAAGTAATGTTTCATTTAACTCGTTGTCTTGCTTGATATTGTAATCTAAAATATGTCAAATACTACAGAAGGGTCTTATTCTGAGTAAGTTGAGGTCGTCATATCTAGTCCTCTTTTTCATTACGTTATATCTGGCGATGTGCGGAAGAACTTAGAGACAACCAAATGCATTTCGATTAATATTCTGGAAAATAAGTGGTGCTACGACCCCTATACAACTAAACCCGGTTGTACACAAGCCAGTTTTTTCAGGTTTGGTTCAGTAGTTTCATGTTTGAGCCAGTAAATCCTGCAGACATGCAAAGCGAGTTTGTCGGGACTTACTCGATCCTGTTCATCTGAGCTATGAGACAGCCTATTCCAGGATTTGTTACATGGTGCCAAAATTACTAATTACACCCCTGGTAAACGTATATGGTAATTTACCAGAAGTTAAAGAAACCATGGTTGGAATTTATTAAAACTGTTGTTATACACACCAGTCTTACTTTCTTCCCTTTCGGCACTCTGTAGCCTGTATCAAGAGGGTGCAGAAAGTCTTAGTTAATCAGAAGCGATTTTCGCTTGATAGACCGGGTCAGACCTTGCAGAGATTTCAGCTACAGTCAGAAACTATAGTAAATTCAGGTAAATCCAACAACAAATGGGGCTATTCTGACCATACAAATGGCAGACAATGCAGTATAAATGCTCCTCTATGTAACCTACGATGTAGGGATTCAACATTGCATAAGAAAATCAATTAATATATGCAGAAATTGTTCTAAAAAGAAGCTGAGTCTCAGGGTACAGCCAGGAAACTGCAGCGCTAAACAGTCTGGTGTTAATTCCTGAGCTGAAGTCGAAATGTAAAAATAGAGGAAAACATCATTAAAAAGTACTTTGTAATAAAAGCACAAATGTCATCTTTATAGTACTGTATAACACAAGTATTGCTAGTACAGATAGTTACTGCTTATTCATTACTGCTAGTTATTAAATAACTTTTAAATAAAACCTTTTAAAACCTTTAAAATAAACCTAAATTGTTTCAGAAAATCTGTCGAGGGAAGGATTGCATGGTAACAACCTAAGCAGGAGGGTTAGGATGCTTAGGAATGGCATCATGTCTAATGAAGACCTTTCACCACCTCACCAACCTCAACTCTGCATTTTTTAATAGGCATTGTTCAACTGATTTTGGATAGTTTCAATATTCTTTTAGACTCTACTGGTCCCAAGTAATTAATGTCATTATTATTTTATTGGTCCATGTTAGTTTTAATACAGTGACTTGACAGAATTGTGTTGCACGCTCTATGTTAAAGGTGCACCTAAAAAAAGATGTTGCACACCTGCCGAGCGATGCAAGGTTGTGATAACTGAAGACCGTGCGTCAGTATTCAATAATCTGGCGCATCCTGCACAGTCACAATAGTGAAGTTTGCACTAATTTTGATAAATCTGGCTGTTAAGTAGTCTCTCTGGTACCGATGGGTATACTATGTTGGCCAACAAACAACAGATGTGTTGTCATTTTTTGTGGTCTGTTTGTCGCCCTTTTGCCAAGAAGAATTTTCTTCCGCTAATATTCTCTTGTACTATTAATTTATTTGTGGTTTGTGCAGATTTCATTTATTGCATGTATGATCTTCATTTCTTTTTTTTATTTCACATTTATACCATAACATGCACCATTGTTGCTTTTTCTTTGCCTCTTTTCAGCATCTGCATCCTTGGTAACCGCACTCTTTCGCGTAAAGGTTTCGACATCTGTGCTAAGTTCATAGAGGTTGGGAACGAAACAGTCACCACTAAGCTGTGGGCCCTCTTCTGCTCCTCTCCATTCTTGAATGCAACATGTGACCTGTACTTCTCCCAAAATAACGTCACAGAGGTTCAAGGAATTCCAGGAGTAGCTAGTCCACTCATTCAAGGTGAGTTCTGTAGCTAAAAAAGTGTTGTAAAGAAAATTTGGGGGGAGATCTGTCTTAGGGATGATAAATATGTACCAGTTGAAGATATTTTGAAGTGTTTTATGCCAGAAAATGCAGATTTTTTTTAGGACACAGGGGGATCATGTAAATCGTGCCCATCTCGCTGTGACAGATAAATCTAAATGCTCCGCCCATATAACCGATGGCTGTTCAATTCTATGGCAGGTCCTGCATAATGTAGAATTGGGTCATAACCTGCCTCCGTTCCTAGTGCAGGTTATAGTTAGTAAACAGGTACAGGGCTGGGATGTTAATGCACTCCACCGCAGAACATGTACCCTTCATGCCCCTCCATAGTAAGTGGGCATAATAGGAAAAATAGTTGCAATTCCTCTCCAGGAATTTCAACTATTTCAAGGGCTTGTACGCCAGAAAACTGCCATACAAGCACTGATAAATCCCCCCAGTATCTCATTTGAGGCCAAGCCCATACCCCTTGTCATGCTATTCAGAAGAACATATAGTTGAAAGTATGTTAGATTTTTTTTTTTGGTGCAAATTACTTTAGATTTGGGCAACATTTCCTAGTGAATTGTGTAAATTAAAAATTTGATGCATGAGTCGGATCTAAAAATCTGTCAACCTGAATCTTCAATCTTATTTTTCCTTCTAAAACTCTTTAGAAAATGTGTGGTCGAATTATTTACAGAAAGGTGTTATGGTGGAGAAAAGTGGTTTGGTTTCCGTTCCCTCTGGAGATCCAGTCAACTTGGACCAGCCATATGTCTTCAGCGACATGGCAACATATTTCACACTGTTAGTGGGAATTTATTTCCCCTCAGTTACAGGTAAATATTAGCTGGTTTTTTTTGTATTATACATTTTATAGTTAAGGAGTATTCCGGTTTCTTGGTGAAAAACTTGCTTTTCAAAGGGGTTTTCTGAAACTATAAAATTGAAGTACTATCTTTAGGATTGATGAGTATCAGTATGGGGTCTGCATTTTCCACTGCATGCAAAGCACAGTATCATATATTGTATAGTAATGAATTTGAAAATTCCGAGCTGTACCATTGTTATGAGACCAAAGGACAATAGCATGAAAGTGCTGCTCTACAGCAAGTAATATCAGATCAAACTAGGGAGTCAGTTCAAGGTAAAAAACCTGAACAATACATAGTTGATGAATCCATTAAAGTATTGATTCTATAAAGAATCTAAACAATGGTTCAAGAGTTGTTTAAAAGATCTTTATCTAGGACTCAAAGATGACTTTCGAATTAACCCTTTTTAGACTGGTACCGAGATGAGAGCAGAAACCAAGACACACCAGTCTCTTAGAAAATGCACAAACTTTATTAATGTGCAGCCACATATATAAAACACAGAAAATCAGCTTCATAGGGGTGGGAAAAGGTGATAAAATACTGCAATGCTATAGGCCAGCTTGAATATCTCCCCATAAATTCACTTTCCTAAAATATGCAGATGAACTTTACATATTATTTCTCATACTGTCTCCAGGGAGGCAGAATGTTTTTACTAAAAGTCCTGAGAAGAAGACTCTGATGGCTCCTTGGTGGGGCCAAAACATAAGATAAGCAGGTGCTAAAGCAAAAATATAGGACAAGAATCAAGAACAGAACTGTCTCTCGGCAGATGATTCAAAATGATGTTTGAATCATGAGATGAATAGACATTTTACTATACAGTTGGCTATGGTTAAATTTTAGACAGATAGGAGCTAAAAACTGGCCATTGTCCTTCCACATTTTCTTGAATTGGCATTTATTTCAAGACCGGCTTAAGGTTTGGTGCAAAATGTTCCCAAGCCAACTTCCTACCAAGAAAGATAAGGATAAAATTTTGAGTCCACATCTTTAAGTTTAAAAATTTTTACGTATTTACGTGTAAGAACATAGACATAATTCTAGTATAATATATCATGTTTAGAGAGTCAACTTATTGTGAAATTTTAGATTAGTATTAGACTATCCTATTTTTTGGGCTTTAAGGCGCACCGGATTATAAGGCGCACCATCAATAAATGCCTGCTAAAACATCTAGGTTCGTATATAAGGCGTACCAGATTATAAGGCGCACCTAATTATAAGGATGAATGACCAGCAGGTGGCAGACCCGTGCACTGTTTAACCCCTTAACGCTGAAGCCACTTTTCACCTTCCTGACACGGCCCATTTTTTCAAATCTGCCCTGTGTCACTATAAGTGGTTATAACTTCGAAACACTTTAACATATCCAAGTGATTTTGAAATTGTTTTCTCGTGACACATTGTACTTCATGTTAGTTACAAAATTTTGGTGTTATGTTTTGCATTTATTTATGAGAAAATCAGATATTTGGTGAAAATTTGGAAAAATTCTCAATTTTCGAAATTCAAAATCTTCTACTTTTTCCACACATGAGTCATAACACCAGAAAACATAATAACTAACATTCACCAAATGTCTACTTTATACCTCCGTGGTTTTTTATACATACTATCATTTTTGTAGGATGTTGTGGGGCTTTGAACGTTAGGTGCGATTTTTCACATTTTCATAAAAAAAGCAAAATCCTGCTATTGAGGGACCTGCTCAGGTTTGAAGTCACTTTGAGAGGCCTAAATAAAAGTAAAATCCCATAAATTACCCCATTATAGAAACTACACCCCTCAACGTACGCAAAACAACTTTTATGAAGTTTGTTAACCCTTTAATTGGTTTACAGGGGTGAAAACAAAATCGGATGCAATTTTGAATTTTTTATTTTTTTTTACTAAATTAATGTGTTTTTCATAAAATGTACAAATTCTCAGTGGATAAAATACCAAAACGCTCCACAAAATTTGATACCCAATCTCTCCCGTGTATAGTAATACCCCATATGTGGTGGTAACCTGCTGTATGGGCACACGCCAGGGCATGGGGGGGGGAGCTGCGCCATTCAGAGCAGATTATGCCTTGTCCCTTTTTATTGGCTATACAATCTTTATTTTTTGGGCAATTTGGACATATAAGGACTTATTTTTTGCGACATGAGATGCACTTTACAAATACTTCATTTTAGTGGGTCTGTAGCTTTTTGATGAGATTTTATTAACTCTTTAATGTATGGAGGAAAAGAAAATTGTCAATTTTGGGTTCCTTTTTTTTGTATATTTTGGGGGTTGTACAGCATACACTAAAAATACTATAATATTTTTATTCTCTAGATCACTACGATTACGGTGATACCTCATTTATATAGTTTTTTATATATTTTACAGGAAAAAAACAAATATAAAGAAAATCTCCTTTGTTTTTGCATCGCCATCTTTTCGGAGATATAACTTTAATATTTTTTTGTTGACAGAGCTAGTTTAGGGCTTATTTTTTACGTGTTGAGTTGTCCTTTTCAGTGGTACCATTTTGGTGCACATAACTTTTTTTTTATCACTTTTTGAAACATTTTTGTGAAGGGATTTTATGAAAATTGACATTTTTGGCGAGTTTTTCGCGTTTTGTTATTACGGCGTTCACCATACCGGTCCAATAATGTTTCTGACTTATTGTACAGATTGTTACGGACGCGGCGATACCAAATATGTGGGGTATTTTGGAAATTTTCAGGTTTTTTCACTTTATTAGATGTGTATAGGGAATGTATGTGTTTAGGGGGACTTTAACTTTATTTAATTAATTATTTTTATTCAAAAGTGTGTTATTAGTGTTTTTTTACCTTTTTTCTTTACTTTTACAGGTTAGCTTGAACAAGTGATCCATTGATCACTTGTTCAAGCTATTCTTCACCTAATACAGTGTAATACAGTATACTATTGTATACAGTATAATACTGGTCCGATTCCAGCGAAAATGCCCCTGACACGCCGCGGTCAGCGCAACCGCGGCGTGTTAGGGGTTAACACCCGCGATCGGAGAAATATAATATATAGCCGACACCCGCAGCTTCTGGCGCCGGCTCCGTTCAGGAGCCAGCGCCAGAAGCTTGACGTACTATTACTGCATTTTGCGGGAACGCACCTCCCGCCATGCAGTAATAGTACGTCAAATGTCGGGAAGGGGTTAAGGCAGCTGTTGTCTGTAAGTATGGTTCATTTATAACCACTGGACTATAAGGCGCACCTTTGTTTTCTGAGAAAATCAAAGGATTTTTTGTGCACCTTATAGTCTGAAAAATACAGTTTCTCTACATATTTTAAAGGATGGGGCAACCCAACCTGTATTTCTTTCTTATCTGCATACGGTGACTCACATCAAGCGTCTACTTCACCTGCCTCCTCCCTGATTAGGTGAGGAGTGTCTGTAGGAGGATGTAATTTGAGCATTGGAATATTCAGCCCGACAATATTTTTAATCACTTTTCACAGTTTGAGATAATTGAGCTTTAATGAGGACCCATGTTATCACGTCTGTGTAGTGATTCAATAAGCAAATTCCTTGAAAGTGAGCGCCTAAAAGCAATGAGAAAACAAGCACATAAATATAGGACTATAATAGATAATAGCTTTAGCGGAAATTGGCAAATATCCCCTCCTTTTGCACTGTAAAAATCATGTTTTGTGAAATGCCACATTCACCGAATTAATTAAAATGTGGCAAACTAAAAAAAGTCTAAAGTAAATCAACAGTGTCAAGACCGAATGTATTCTCACTTCCAAATAAATAGGTCTATAGATAAGGGTGATAAATGCATGGAAGTGTAAGCGGGAAGGTGGGAGTGTGAAACATGGTAATAGCATTGTCATTAGACATTCTTTATACTGCTCCACCTTATATATGGCATCTGAGTAATTACATTCAGTCATCACATTTTTTTTTCAATCACACAGGAATAATGGCTGGTTCTAACAGGTCCGGAGATCTCCGAGATGCACAAAAATCTATTCCCGTCGGCACAATAATGGCTATTGCTACTACATCTTTTGTATGTATCCTTAACAAATAGTCAGTACAGGCAATCCTCGAGTTACGTACAAGATAGGTTCTTTAGGTTTGTACTTAAGTTTAATTTGTATGTAAGTCGGAAGTGAATATTTTGTAATTTTAACCCCAGTCAACATTTTTTTTGGTCTGTATTGCAATTGGATTTGAAAAATGTTGGGTTGTCATAAGAACCAGGATTAACAATAAAGCTTCATTACAAACGCCCTTAGATAACTGTTATAAATGTTTTTTTGTAGCAGCCGGCTAAGTTGGGTAAGTCGGGTGTTCTTAAGTAGGGGACCGTCTGTATTTCATTTATAATCTATACAAAGCTTTTCCAGTATTGAGTAGATTACAAAATGTATCCTATAAAACAATTCCTCAACTTGAGATTCTCATTAAATGGGATTTCATTAAGAATTAAAAGTCTCCAAATAATAAACTAAAAAAGAAACAAACACTCTGCTAGCGGTAAATCAGTCTTATAAACACCTTTTTGACCGGTCCCTGATTTTGGAGGTTCTGTCTGTTTGCCCTTGACAATTGACCAGATATTTCATCTGTAATTCTGTTTGGTGCCTGCATTGAAGGTGTCGTTTTGCGTGACAAGTGAGTACCCAAGGATATTTTTTGTAGATGCCCCCTCCCTAAGTATTACTGTATAGTCGCAGTGTGATATATACTAAACTCTGAAGACGTGATTTTGAACTTTATGTTACTGACTTGCAGATTTGGAGAAGCTGTTAATGGAAACTTAGTGGTGGGGACATTGGCCTGGCCTTCTCCCTGGGTCATTGTGTTTGGGTCTTTCTTCTCTACCTGTGGAGCTGGTTTGCAAAGCTTGACAGGAGCCCCACGTCTCTTACAAGCGATATCAAGAGATGGTATTGTGCCTTTCCTGAGAGTAAGTATACTTTATAAAGTTATACATTTTATAAGTATCATAGTGTTTCTCATGGGGTGGATTTTATTTGGAAAGCCAAAAATACTTATTCAGTATTAAAAGGTTTAGACACTCTTTTACATAAATTACCCATGTACCATAACTGTGTTAATAATCCCTTAACATTTGTCAAGTGATTCAGCATTCCTGATACTTATGTTTGTGCTGTCTGCAAACTCTCCATGACTCTTTGCTCACATATTTGAGCACAGATGAATAGCAGGAGCTGCAGCAGGAGAATATGACAACTCCCTCCATTCTTCCTGTGTCTGTAAGATGGACTATGCGAGAAAGAAATACAGTGGGTAATGCCATAAATACAGACAGTAGCAATAAGTAACAGGAAGGTCAGTATATATATATATATATATATATATATATATATATATATATATATATATGTATGCAGAGGGCAGCATGGTTAAAAGAGTTCTCAAGCTCTCGAAGGAGGCAAAGACACAGGTACAGGCAAAGACATGTCTAATGGAACAGATTTATTGAAAAGTGTCCAACCGCTTTAATTTCTATCAAACCAGATGTTTAGTGGTGGTCTCTAGTCTACACATTTAAAATCCTCCTACAAAATCTTTATGGATCTGGGGTTTGAAGTAGCCATTTGGGAACTCTTAATCCTTTTTTACACATATTAGTATTAGTCTTGCACTGATGTTTTTCTTAAATGGATGGAAAAATTGTTTATCCAAACACACATCCCATAAATATTTGATTTATGTAACTCTATGTAGGTTCATGTGCTTTAATGTAAATGGTATCAAGATCTACCGGATGGTAAAATACAGCATGAATCGGGGAAAAATGGAGGGTTAAAGTGCTAAAATGTAACTTTTATTCATGAATATCATAAAAATGGCACTGAAATACAATTGATGATAATACGTGCAAAAAGATGCGGAAACAGACGTTATCCTAATCGGTTAACAAGCGGAAGTGTATGTCTGCGGTAACTGTAAGAGCCTAAGCGCCCATCAAATCAGATGTGAATAAATGGTCATCTCCTACCATGATTCAGGCGTCTCCAGCTCAGTGGGTGGGTGTAAGGGGCACTTAGAACTAACCTGTCGCTAAAAGGACCCCTTTAACTCCAGCCCTTACAAGGGCAGACCACATCTGTCCTTGTCACAAAATGCATGCCCCCTGTCAGCGCCACCTTCCCGGACGCATTTTGTCACCTGACTCTTCAGAGGGATCAATGCTGATGTCCGCCGTTCTTTAGCCTAGATTGGCGTAAATAGGGCATATAGGGGCATGCAGAAGTTGAGAAACTTGCTGTACGCAATGCTTCAAGTTGAACTGCACATCCCCTGTCCTAGTGGTGGATCAGGAGATTTAGTGTGCAGGCTGGCAGTCTGTTCGTGACCCTCCATTTTTGCCCGATTCTTGCTGTATTTTCTATGTATATTGGGGTCATTTGAAAAAGGAATAATTTCTTATACGCGCTGTGTTTCTACCGGATGGTAACATAAGCCCCTTTATCACTGCATGGTAATGAGGCATCTTTACTTGGCTTTAAATACTTTTTTCGACTTTCCAATGCCAAAAGTATAAAGTACTGTGTGCAAAGCAGTAATCAAAGAAAAAGGTGGAAAATTTGAAGAACCTAGAATATAGGACATATTTTCTGTTGTTTCACACTTGTTTGTTAAGTATATAATTCCATATAATTTTGATGCCTTTAGCATGAATCTACAATTTTCGTAGTCCTGAAAATACAGAAAACTCTTTGAATGAGAAGGTGTGTCCAAACTTTTGGTCCGTACTGTATTTCCTGGACAGTACCCTGGAATCTGATTTACCAGTTTCTCTCATTGTTGCGCCACATTATTTAGTAGCGTTTTAGGCTCTTAGTTATTATGGTCTGTTTTCAGGATGTGACACAGTTGTCACAGTTGTTCTTGGTGCTTCATGCTGTTACACAGTTCTGTTACATTCTAGGCATACATCTGTCGGAAACTACTAAAAAGCGCTACCACGCGCCCCTTCTGGGGCACAGGTTTCTAAAGTGTCGGTCTAAATGCAACCGTGACACGATAGTGGCGCAAACACATAATATATACATGTGCAAGCTCCAAAGACATTTCTTTCATGTAAACTTAGACAAAAAAAACCACAATAATATCTAGGCCATTGTGTTTGTTATCACTGCAATTACAATATTGAACATGTTTTCTACACAGGTTTTTGGTCATGGGAAGGCAAACGGAGAACCCACATGGGCTTTATTGCTGACAGCCTGCATCTGTGAGATTGGCATCCTTATAGCATCCCTGGATGAAGTTGCTCCAATTCTTTCCATGTACGTTCATTTATTACATATTAAATCTTTAAATTACTTTTTGAAAATACTTTTTATTAACATCAATCTCAGATTCTTTCCTTTTAATTGCACTTCCACCAGCCTTAATCTCATTTCTCTGTGTTCGCTTCTAACTTTCTAGTTCCTTTCTTTTCTCTATTGCTGTGTCTGCAGGTTTTTCTTGATGTGTTACTTGTTTGTTAATTTGGCCTGTGCAGTCCAGACATTGCTCAGGACTCCCAACTGGAGGCCTCGCTTCAAATATTACCACTGGTAAGTGAGGCCCTGGCAGATATATGAAAACATGTGCTGTGGTTGGTTTTATACATCCTTTATGTTAAAAATCTACATATTCCAACTCAAGTCTTGCTAATAACTTAAATACTATGAAACAAAATGCAATGACAATATAAAAAATCGAAGAAATACTTAACTGTTTTAGAAGTTTTTTTATTATTGAGGAAAAAATATATAATTTAATTAATAATAATCTTTATTTATATAGCACCATTATCATACCGTAGCGCTTTACATATCATTTTGTTGGAAAATATTCAATATACCTGGCAATTTACTGACCAAAATCAGCTGGTTTTGGCCTAAAGAGAGAAGTGGCCATCCTCTTGCCCAGTGACATTTTATCTGTATGGATACACAAGTTATATTGCATATAATATATTGCTATAAAATGAGAAGTGGTATATGAACAATTGAGGTTATGTTAGTGCTATAGATTTGTCACACCTTGGGATTTGTGCTTTTTCTTGGCATGCAACAACCCACTATATAGTTTACTTAAAAATCTTGTGATTTATTATTTGAATTCAAATGTTAAAATCCAAATAAAAAGGAATTATAAAAAGAAAAAAGTTAAAATCCAATTTAGGAAATGAGTAAACAGTTGCATACAAACTCAGATCTCCTAGTGGGACACAAAAGAACAGGAAAAGAAGTACCCTAATATGTGAAAATAAAACCCATTTACCGAGCTGTCTAAGCCACTTTTATAAATGTAACAAAATATACACAAATCTGACATACATGCCCCTCAATCTGTTTAGCTTCCTCCTCATGTTGATTGCATAGAAAACAGCATGTTCACTTTAAGGAATGTCCTTTTCTGTCAAAATTTACATTTTCTCTCTTTTGCAGGACTCTTTCGTTCCTTGGCATGAGCCTTTGTCTATCTTTGATGTTTATCTGCTCTTGGTATTACGCTCTTGTGGCCATGTTGGTTGCTGGTCTCATCTACAAATACATTGAGTACCGTGGGTGAGTATGTAAAACAGCTGAAGATGGTGTTGCATTGTTATAGTTACTGAAGCATTTAGCCCATGCATATTTGGTATGGACTTAGGTCAGATTTCACAATTCTAACCCAATTTTGTGTAACTTTTCTTTTTATAAGCCCATGTTGCCTTCCTAGAAAGTGTGTTTTTTTCAACCAAGACTTTAGTAGAGAAGTATCTTTAGTTCATTATCACACTGGGGATGTTGCATCTTCTGGACTTCTAAAAATTAGCATTACAAGAGGATGGCCAAACCCACTCAGTTTAGGTCTTAGAAGACCCTAGAATTTTTTTCCTTTTGATTTTCAGCTCACTTATTTACAAAGTCACCTTTTTGAAGGCCTAATCCAAAAGCTTTTGCCAATAAAACCACAGATGCTAAATCAGGGAGCTTGCACCGCCAATGTTCAATGATGTATTTTTCTGTCTTCATATTAACTTGAAAGCTAATTTGTCATCCTTTAGATGATCCAGATGCATGTGTAAATGCTACTTATATTCACTAAAATACTTTTGTTTTAACGTTTTCATGTAATCTAACACATATTGTATCAAATTTCTATGTATAGGGCTGAAAAGGAATGGGGAGATGGAATTCGTGGACTGTCACTCAGTGCTGCTCGATATGCTCTCCTGAGATTAGAGGAGGGTCCGCCACATACTAAAAATTGGAGGTATCTATGTGAACCATTGCTTTCAAATATTTTAAAGCCTTTTTTCATCTTTTATGATTTTTCAATTTTTGTTTTAGGCCTCAGTGTCTTGTTCTGGTTCGAGTGGATCAAGACCAGAATGTTGTTCATCCCCAACTCCTTTCATTAACTACTCAGCTGAAGGCAGGTAAAGGATTGACCATTGTTGGCTCTGTGCTTGAAGGAACATACTTGGAAAATCATCCCCAATCTCAACGTGCTGAAGAGGTAAATAGCATGCCTTATTTTTACATACACCAAAAATGTGGTGTATAATGTTTTAGAATTCATGCTTTGTATCATTTTATTTTAGTCTCTACGTAGGCTTATGGAAGCTGAAAAGGTAAAAGGTTTTTGCCAGGTTGTTATCTCTTCCAATATCCGGGACGGAATTTCTCATCTCATTCAGTCCAGTGGCCTTGGAGGTCTGCAACATAACACCGTCCTGGTTGGTTGGCCACGTAACTGGAGACAGAAGGAGGACCATCAGACATGGAGAAACTTCATTGGTATTACTTCACTTTAAAATAATATTTGTGTTATTTATTAATACTTAACAAAACCCATTTTGCAATCATATACAATTATTTTTTATCATTCCAGAACTTGTAAGGGAAACTACTGCTGCTCATTTGGCTTTGATTGTTGCCAAGAATGTGGCAATGTTCCCCGGAAACCAGGAAAGATTTACTGAAGGAAATATTGATGTGTGGTGGGTGGTCCACGATGGTGGTATGCTGATGCTCTTGCCATTCCTTCTTCGTCACCATAAGGTAATCAGCTGATGTTAATTTACACGTCACAACTATTAGTTCTTCATTTTCCATACATTAAATTAAAATTAAGTTTTTAAATGAACAAAAATCTTAAGATTAAAAATATATACAAGGTATTAAGAATGTAAATGTGTAAGCATTTAAAACAGATGTGAAAAGCTTCTTATTTCCTACTGGAGATTGGGGAGCATTGAAAGGATAGTGAGAAAATACTGATTGATTTTTCTTCCTCTACAAAAAGATCTTCTATAAAAGAGCCCATATCTTTGAAAATTACTTTGGTCTTTACCGATTCTGGTTGATAGCACAAACTCTAGTATTGATACTAAGCAATCAAAGTTCTATATGTATCAGCTTAAATAAAGTTTATTTGATTTAAAAAAAAAAAAAAAGGAATCAGTTAATTTTGACCATTTGTTTAACCTAGAATAGAAATTTAGAAATGACAGTGCTAAATCTCTCTAAACAAAAAAAAAGTTCTGGTTGCTATAAATAAGGCTTTATTGTAGTTCAACAGTAAAAGAAATATAAGTATTTCAGTAAAGATAATAAATCAGCAACGTAACATCCAATTGCCAGGAAGATTCATGCTGCTGTTTGACAAGGTTGATTCCCTTTTGTCTAAAAAGTTGTAAAAGTGTCTAAAAACTGTCTATAACGCTTGATAAATGTGGCATGGGGCATTTTACATTTTTTAAGGTTTTCTTTTGGCATAATTTCGAATTGCAATTGTCAACAAATTGCTAACAAATCTGCCCTCAAACATCCATGTTTAGTACAGATGATATGGCAATACATGTTGGAAACATGAAATATAATAAAACAGATAATACACCAAACAACCTACAGCTATAACTCCATAAAAATAAGATATTAATTGTTACCTCCCATCTACTAAGGTTTGGAAGAGATGTACAATGCGGATTTTTACAGTGGCTCAAATGGATGACAACAGTATCCAGATGAAGAAGGATCTAACCACCTTCTTATACCACCTAAGAATCAATGCGGAAATTGAAGTAGTAGAAATGGTAAGTTTTGACAAACGACATAACATGCTGGACAGTTATATTTGAAGAATGCATTTAATTTGGTAACAATAGTACAAGCAGTACATAGCACATAGTATGGCCATACATATTGGAACATTTATCATCCAATTCCAGCATACCCAACCCAATTTAGATGACCTTGGGTACTGTAAGTCATGACACTGTAGATAACAAGATAAAATGACTTCTTGTGCAAATCAAAATATAAAAACTTAATAAAACACTTCAGTAACTTCATTTCTTCTTGAATTCTGTCCTCATATCCACAATATATAATTCAGATATATGATCTTCGTCTTCATTTTGGCCATGTGATCTCATGGTGACCTTCAGTAGCAAACTTTTCAAAATCAATAGTTACTGATGATGATTAGGCTCCTGTCACACAGTTACAGTGCAGAACACTTCATAATACAGAGGGAATAATTGTATAGTTAATAAATCGTTATTAATGACTCATTCCTGAATTTGCAGCCCACTCCTGTCCTTCTACTTTAACACATCACCTTCACCCTGAATGATATAGGCATGTATATAGGCATGTAATGTATGAAGTAGATGTCCAGTCTCTCTTTCTCTCTGTATTCTCCTCTGTATTCTCCATGTCTACATTATATTATCAATAATACAGAATTCATGTTACTTTACAATCCATACCATGTCATCACTTTTGTACTATTGAGGCTGCCTTTTACCATTTATTCTCCTTTTCTCTAGCACGACAGTGACATATCAGCATACACGTATGAGAAGACTCTAGTCATGGAGCAACGATCTCAAATCCTTAAACAAATGCATTTGACAAAAACAGAACGGGAAAGGGAGGTGAATACACACTATTTTTTATTACGTTTAGGATTATGCAGACACTGTTTTACATCTATTTGTAAAGACCAATTTTTTTTTTTTTTTTACAATTCCTTCAGCAAAGTTCTTCTGACATATATATCTAAATGAGATACAAATAGCTGTATCATATCTATTTATTTGCAATACCTTGTGATTCTTCCTAGAGATATATAGCACATTGACAACTGGGTGTTATCAGTTAAGGGGTTGTGTTCCCATATGGTTTCAAATTGTTCAATCAGATCTCACACTTTGCTGCAAGAGGTGCATGAAAAAACATGGTTGTCAATTTATTCATAAATATTTAGAAGAATGAGACAATTGTCAGTTCTAAGAAAAACTTATTCAGGACTGTTGTTTCATAAAAATACAGGTATTTCCTTATCATCGGATCTGTTTTCCATTTTAACGCCCAGGTCGCTTTTCTTTATTTTTGACAATTCCTTCAACAAGCCTTAACATTTTTTTCTGTCATCATAGTTGTATAGGGTCTTGATTTTTTGAGGATGCAATGTAGTTGTTAATAGCACAATTTTGGATTTCATATACCCTTCTGGTGAACTTTTATTACCCCTTGCTGAAGTTTTTCCTAATAAAAATTGTCTGTGTTTATCATCAAACATAAATAACATAACTTTTCTCTGGGTCATACGCATACAGTAATAATCCAGCCAAGCCCCAGCACGAGTAGGACCCGGTGTCCTGCAAACCCCTTTTGACGTAGCGCCACAGAAGAACATTACGTTAAAGAAAGTACTCTTAATGACCAACGTAAAATTCTGAGAGGGCAGTTAATAAGGGGTCACATTAAGGAGAGTAGATAAGTTCTCATTTAAGATTAAAAGTCATGGTAAATATAAGATGTGATCTACATGTAATTTCCTTCTAACACAGATTCAGAGCATTACGGATGAATCACGTGGTTCAATAAGACGTAAGAACCCTACAAATTCTCGGCTGCATCTAAGTGTTCCAGAAGAGCAAGTGGGAGATTGTGAGGAAAAGCCTGAAGAAGAGGTAAAATTGGATATGTTACCTTGCCCTTGAGCACATCTCCTTTCGTTGTCATTCCCTGATGACAAATTTCCTTAACATTCAGGTAAAATTAATACATGAGGAAAATGCAACAAGTACACCGCAATCTCCACCAGAGGAAGCAGACACAATTCAAGACAGGGTGCATCTTACCTGGACGAAGGACAAGTTTACAGCAGACAAAAATAAAAGCAAAAGTCCAAGTACTCCAGAAGGAATTAAAGATTTTTTCAACATGAAACCGTAAGTAAAGAGCATTAGTAGATATACTCATTAGTATAGCTTCCATAGTATTACTGTTCTTATACTAGGCAGTCCCTGAGTTATACACAGGATGGGTTGTGTAGGTTTTCTCTTAATTTGAATTTGTATACAAGTCAGGACAGGTATATTTTATAAGTGCAACTCCAGACAAATTATTTTTCTTTTGTGCCCGAGACAACTGGGTTTAAATGGAGTGAACAGTAAAAGTTTCTTAGAGACCTTAATCAACTCTTACAGTTGATCAGTGCAGCCTTGAGGTAAAGTTGAGTAAATTCCCAGAATCCAGGGCGCTTCACCAGAGGTCACAGTTTCCACAGAGGTCACTTTTAACTAGGAGTCTTTAAAACGAACCTGTCATCAATAACATGCACAATAAACCTTACTCATCCCCCTCCACTTCGTTGAGCTCAAATCTGTCTCCTCCCACCATTAAAATTATTCCTCACATTTTATTTGATATGATATATCGTAGGTATGTTTTAATTTTTTTTTTTAATAAATTATTTCTGTGGGATTGTCTCACACAGAGTAACATCTTAGCTAGCCATTCTTCATTTCTTGAGTTCCAAGTAAAATTTTCCCTGTAAAATGCACTTCACGAAACTGTTCTTCATCATAAATATCCAGTTAATTTGTAGGTCTGGATATTCCTCTACAATCCACTTTGCTTTGCATTTTGCTCCTTTTGCTTCTATCCTGTGATGCGTTTTTTAGCTATACAGATCGTAAAGGCTCTCTAGCTTGAGCAAGAAGTCTATGAGAATGTCAATATCCCATTGGCTTGCCCATTTAGATGAACGGACTAAATTATAAAATATAAGTTTCCTCTTTCCAATGACTTGAGTGGGTTGACTGTGATTTTTAAAAAAGCTACATATGGCTGAGGGGGGTTGTCCTATTCACCCGTGTCATTGTCCATCACTGACAGGTCACTGTTTGTTTACATATGTCGGCATTGCCCTCCTGACAACTATCTCGCATTTGCTATAGCATTAATCTCGTGCTTTAGTGGGTTCACTGAGGTGTCTGTTAACAGCAACCTGGAAGTGACATATGATAGCGCAAACTGGAAGAGTCTAAGATGTTTATTGTTTTAAATAAACCCTTTTAAAAAAAATATTTCAAAATGGCTCAAATCCACAGAAATATGGATAACAATACATTCTAACTACTTTAGGAATAAAATAGCTTTAAAAGAAAAGAGGACATTTAAACAAAGTATTTTCTTGACTTAAGTGAAGCGTCATCTTCAATGATTTTTTTAAACATTTTTTCCCGCCTAAAATTCAAATTGAAATTAAATATGAACATAAAACCAATAAAAATCACGTCAGTAACCTGAAAAACAAACAAAAAAAAAAAAGAGTTCAAGCCATAGATAGAATGTGTGGAAAAAATTTACATTGTGTCTGGTCAAGTTATTATTTTTAAAGAATATTTGGAAGTCTGCATATTGATAATATGAAGATTTTATTTTATTCTCCACTAATCCTTAAGTATTTCTATTTTTCCTGCACTCAGAGAATGGGAGAACTTGTAAGTCTATTTTTGTAAATATGTCCGTTAATATCAATAAAACTGATAGAATTGTACATTTTTGCTAAATATCGGATTTCCTTTTACCCAGGAACCAGTCCAATGTCCGCAGGATGCATACAGCTGTGAAGCTTAATGAAGTTATAGTCAAGAAATCTCATGATGCAAAACTTGTTCTACTCAATATGCCTGGTCCACCTCGTAATAGGAAAGGAGATGAAAACTGTATCCTTGTCTGGAAAAAATATATATTAAAATACCCCATTCTGGATAATTTCTAGAGTAAAGCATATCCTAGCCCTTTAGTTCGAAGAGTCTGTGGCACTTGGTCGTACAAAGTGCCATACATTCTGTAGTGGCTGTGCTCGGTGCTAGAATTATCTTGGTCTCGTTCCCTTTATAAGATTCAGATCTATGAAGGCCGCTGTGCTTGGCCAATGAAGCCCTTCAAAATGATGAAAATTTGACCCCCCCCACCGATATGGCATAGATAATCTTTCCTAAGGATAGGTCATCAGCATTAAAATCCTAGAATCCTACAGTAATATCTTTTAGTCAAAAAATCTTCTTTATGTTACAAAACCAGGAGTCTGGTTAGTTCGTGTCTGAGTTTTTCATCTGTAGAAGGCTTTTTAATGGAAAAGAAATCTAGTTAGTTCAAAAAGTTATGATTGGAGAGGCTGAACAAGAGCTATTAAGACTGCAAAACAGAGTTTGTCGGCCATATTTCCTGGTCTGCAAACCGCTCTCTATGGTCACCACCAAAGCATAGAAAATTAGTCCGATGGACTAAGTTGTACAGACCACTCAATGACTATTATTTTTATTGGTAATTATTATAGACTACTTATTCTATTTATTTTTCATCTCGGGCTTGAATGGTGTCAAAATCTTCTCTTCATTGTGTACATTGGTTGAACCTTTTTCTATTGCCCTGTGTTGCAATACCCAGAACACTCTTTCCACTAGCAAGTTCTTAAAAATTTTGGAAAAAGCATTAGCACCAACCCAGCCTTAAAAAGTTGATAAAAAGGGATCTATCTAGAGAGTCAGAATACCACAATCTAAAATTCATGGTCTATTATAACGAACAATATGATTTCAGGATATTCTTTTATGCCAATGGAATAATGAATTGCCTCCTGGAAATAACTTTTTCAATGCTATCTTTTGTAAATATCCTTCTTGGTTTCCAGAGATATGGGGTTGAAGTTTATGTCAGGTCTTGAGCCATTATGATTCACTGTTAAACTGCTTATTTTTTCCTTAACTTCTGCGACCAGATATGGAGTTTTTAGAAGTCCTCACAGAACACCTGGACCGGGTTATGTTGGTTCGTGGAGGAGGACGTGAGGTCATTACCATCTATTCTTGAATACCAGAAACTGGATGAAGTTTTTGCTGCACTTAGCTGGAGTCTTCAAACCTCTCTCCACATTGCAAAAGTAATAGGAATCAGGAGAGATGGGGGGGAGGCATATGGTCAGTGCTCAGAAACTTCACTTGCTTCCACCATTTCCCTTTAATGCCCTCACATGTGAACTGCAGCACCAGATCTTCCATTCCAGCACAAGTGCAACTGTTCCTCATAGCTTCATCAGCGTGCCACTGATGATGTTTATATACAAATCTTTACATAAGTCTATATATGTTTCTTAAACTGAGCCGCACTGCTTAAGATGCTATAGATACTGGCCCCTCTGTGCATCCTGTGATCCACCGTTACACTAATTTCTCCCTGAACACAGACTTGGAGAACTTGTGGGTTGTGCTAGCAGAAATAAGAAGATCATTTTCATCTACCAGTGTCAAAGACACGAGTCATTACTAAAGTATTGGTGTGACAAGATAAGGGAGAGAGGGGGTATTCACCAGCATGCTTTACCGTTCCAAATGTTCCTCCCTCTACACCCTTTTCTTGACAGCCGCTATTTTCTCCTCGGCTTCAGCAATCTGATCTGTCGGTATTTGGGGTAACCGCAGAAAGAAAAACAACGTACATTGTCTTATTCAGACTGCATATGCCCCTGAAAAGGAAGAGCAGAGCCAAAGTGCAGAAGAGGCCAAACGAGATATTAAGAGGACCACTCAGCTGTGCAGGAAATTGAGCAAGGGCTGTTAACATATTGTCTGATGCCGAGGAGCATGTTGCAATAATAATCTGATGCAAAAAAAAAAAAAAAAGACAAAAAAAAAAACAATTGAACAATTGTTTCTGCCTTTTAATTTTCCTCTACCCACTGCTTTCTTGTAATGTCTCTGAGGAACTGTGCCAGGAGAGTGGTGCAGCGAGTACAAATCTGAAACGAGGCAACTGGGGCAACAGTTTGTGCAGAATCGGTAGCAGGGACGTCAGGGGGCCTTCTGGAGACTGTGACTTGCATCCACAGTCTGAGATTGCATGGCCTAGGATAGATCGCTTATGTATAGTTCATTTCACACTATCCCAGTCATTGTTCAGATGTGATTTTTGTGCTCGTTTCCTTTGTCCTTCACCGTTACACTAATTAAAAATAGTATATATTATCGCGATCCAAAATACACTCCAATTTAAAAAAAAAAATAAATTGTACAAGGCCGGTAACATTAGAGCACTTTCAAAAAAGCAGAACTTTTTAATCTGTACTTAAAAACTTTAGGAACCGGTCTTCCAAAACAGTAAAACATAAAGCAGTTGAAACTTTTGTTGGGCTTTAACATTTTCATTTATGCGTGACATGGTTTGTTCCTTTTGTTTCATAGTAGTAGTAAAAGTGCTGTGAGTTCAGCACTCCCAATATATATATATATATTTAAAAATTTAAAAAAACAACAAAAACACCACCGTACACATTTTAGGTGTTTGAACGTTTAACAGTGCCATGTCAATAGTGCTGTGACTTTAAGCTGTATGTGGCGGAGGCCTTACAGAGCACTCGCCCGTGTACATATATATATTTTTTAAACTATATAAATATATTAACAGAGATTTATTCAGAATGCAGAGTTCTACTGTTTAAAGCAAAAGTGAATTTAAAATGTAGAGTAAGCATGTACTGCAGAGTTCTATTCATTTTCTCATGTGTAGCACATTCAGTCAATATTTTTATAACTGTTATAGCTCAAGCTCCTCGGCACCGAGGTACCTTGTAAAAGAAAAAAAAAAATCTATATATATATATATGACTTATTTGCTTTTGGTGTTCAATTTTTTTTTTTTTAATCTGGTGCTTTCATGTATGAAATGAAATTGTAGTGTTTGCAATAAATGTATTCCATTTGTCATCAAGTCAGTGGAAACCTGTCCAATGCAGTAGTAAATACGGTGTCCAATAAGGACTGCAGCATGAACAAAAACCTAGCACCAACTTTATTATATGGTTAATATGTATATAAAAAAAAATATATATATTCTGTGTAGAACACACGGTTCCCCTATTCTATTTTAGGCATGAACTACTCGTAGTTTGAGTCTTGCTGTTGAATCCAGTCTTGAGTTATCCCACTTCACCTTGTGTAAAAAGATGAAAAATCTGTAGCCTTTTAAGAGTTTATTTGTGCACTATGATGGCATAACTTTGCAAGGTCCAAGCTTGTATGTGCAAGGCATCGCCGGCAGGAGTCCCCCAAAGTGAATGGGCTGTTATATTTGTAGATAAATAAGCGGCCCGCGAGTTTTGCTATTTTTTCCATGAAGTGCCTCTAAGAGTGAAAAACTGGCTCTCTTGTGCTCCAGCTGTTTCTCCGATGCATAGATCTTAGCAAACCCATCCATCAAAACCGCTATGAAGTTTTTCATTACATCTAATAAAGCGCATCAGTGGATACAATCAAAAGTTCAACACTGTATTCCAGAGTTACTTATTCGCTACTGATGTGCCATGTGACCAATGCAGACAATTGATGCACACAATGGGATCTTAAGGGAACCGGTCAAACTGGTTGGGATCAATAAACATAAGAGTGCTTTTATACAACTGGGGTTTATGGTTCCAAGAATATTAAACATGCACTACCGCTTCTTCGAGAAACACATGTGGAAAGGTTCTGGTCAGTTGATGGGAGTCTGTATGAGGCCTCCAGCACAACATGTGCAATGCATCTTGTGAAACGAAGGTCGGTACACTGAACTGTGCATGTTCTGGATATTGGGCAAATGGGAAGTGAAGGTGTACTGCCCTCCGATTTAACAGGAACACCAAGAAGCCTCATATTGACTCTGTAGATCTCAGTTAACACCTGCATTAGGGTTTTCCATTAACACACTCCATTTTAGGAGGGCATAATCGAAAAAAAAAAAAAAAAAAGGCGGCGGACAGAAGGTCTTCTGTAGACTTTAATGTATGGAAGGTTTTGCTCTATTTTTCCTTTAATAACAGAAAGTGGGAAAAGAATGTGCTGAATGCAAGTATGAACTTTTCCTGACTTAGGATGACGCGGCCAGTTGTGAACTTATTATGTTCGGGTCCATAAACCCAAGATGTATAAAGACATGCTGCTGGTTCAGTGGTCCCCAACAGGTTCTCTTTAATAGGCAAATATAGTGGTTAAAGTAATCATTCCCTGTTATTGGCCAATTAAGATCTCTGCTCTGTTTCACTAATTGGCATTATTCTGGTTTGAAGGAAATCAACCACAAAAAAAAAAAAAAAAAAATAAAAAAAAATATCTACAAATACCTTGATCCCGGCGCTGTCTGGTGGCTCTAATCTTGACATGCCAGGATCACCTAGAAAAGAAAGTTACAATTAGCAGCATGGAGTGCAGGGACAAGATGTCCTGCGCTCCGGGCTGCCAATCATGCACGCTCACTTCATGACATCACCTCACTCCCGCTTGGCGCATGGGAGAGCGAGTAATTGTAGACTTTTTTTAGTGGTTGATTTCCTTTAAATCCAGTACGAACTCAAGCCTAAGTAAAGACATCAACACAATTCTGGTCTTCGGCCATGGATTGTGTTACGACCTATGCTGGTAGAATGTGTCATTCTACATACACTTGCAGCAAATTCTCAACTTTGATAGATTTTTATTGTCTCTGCAGGGATTTATACTAATTTGAATGTTCCCATTCACACACAGCAGATGATAAAAACTTTCATTACAAAACCAAATATTGCATCAGTTGGCTAGGTTCACAGTCTGCACAGATATTAGTCAAGCTTTCGATTGCCATTGCAACAGCAATGGGTTTTGCACAGTGGAGCATTTTACCAAGAGGCCAGGATTTGCTAATACTTTGTATTCATTTGTATATCTCAAAGTTGGAACGTCCACATTCTTGCTTCTATGCAGACATATCAGGGACCTTTAAGATTAAATATTTTGCTAATGTTTCTATCATCTTGAAAAAAAAAGTTGGGAGGCTCCACTGGCAAAGATTAGCGTAAGTGGAGACATTGCATTTGTTTTATGGAATGTTATGGGCCCCGAGTAGTAGGTCTTACTCAGAAATCTTGCAGTAACATATAGCTGGAATGTTTTAAATTGGTAGTAGGACAGTTGCCCACAAGCAAATTCAGTGCGCTGGTGAGATTTCCCAAACAGAGTCTCGTATTGCTGGACTGAACAGTCCAGTGGTTCTAGTTCCGAACTCATGGGCATATGGCCCTAGGCCGTCGTGAGCTAGCCACAAAACCAGCTGTTAGTTAGCGGCCAACACAGAAGTAAAATCCTAGTTTCCCCATGTGGCTGCACCTCAAGGGATAGAGCAGGTCATATTCCTGATCGACCTTTGTGGCCCGGCTGCTCAGCTCCCTAAGAAAGGGGGGGATTTGAGCTTCGGGTGCATGTGCCCTTAAGTTGAGTTTATATGAGTGTTCAGATAGCAGCTCACAGCTTTACTCAAGATAAATACAATAGCGATCTAACACATGTACTGTGAGTTTCATGAACTAATCACAGTTGTATAAAACCAGCCTTAAGTGGTAAAAGAGAATACAGGTCAATGTTAACATGGCAGCTTAGTGATTCTAATTATCAAGTTGCACTACAAGCATCAGAATAATATATGGCTGACACCACAACTTTGGTAAGATACTCCAAATGCTTCAATTTCCCTATTAATTTAACTCACTTTGTGCTATTTGTGCAATATACATAGAGATATATATCTATACATATATAAATCACCAATGTGATCTTAAAAAAAATAAAAAAATAAATAAAAAAATGCACTCTATGTTTTATGTGACTCCCAGTTACCTATAAGGTGTGCTTCTCCCCTAGATGGTTAGTAACTTTAAAAAATAATGCTTTAATTTCTTGTTTGTTTCTAAGTATGGATTGAAATCAGTGTACAGATATTACTGTTCCAAACCAAATGAATCACTGCTATAGACCGGCTGCTTTCGTTTATGTATCCTATAGGAACAGTATGATGTTTTGTGTAGTTCTTTACGGTGTGGTTCTCTTTGTGGTTGAATGCTATCTTACTTACTCATAAAGCTTTAAATGTGCCGATTTAATTTTTTCTTTTGTTTTGAGACTTGTCAGCACAAAATGCAATAAACCTAATTTTATTACACCCTTTGGATCTGGTGTTAAAACTGCTATTGAAAAGATTTAACCAACAACTTGTAAAAGCTATGTAAAACCAAAAACAGTGTAAACAAATACAATAAATTCCAAAACATAAATGAAAGGAGGAGTTGAAAAGAAAACTTGTTTTTAGAAGTTTTACTTAAAAAGTTTTTTTTTTTACAAGATACAATCTCATGTAATAACATACGTGGCAATGCAAGGGACTTTTCACAAAACCAACTGACCAATGCAAAATTATTGGTGGCTAACAGGAAGTGGAAATACAGAAAAACTTCTGAAGTTGAAAAAAAAAAAATTACAAACAAAAATCGGCAACTCTGCTATCTGCTGCACCATAAGGTGTTCATTTATCAACAGTTCTCATATTAAAACAGAACAGAAAATATGAAGAAAATGTACAACTGTTTTTATTCTTAGTAGGACACCCCTAATAATAGACAACATATGATCTAGCAGGTACATTAGTAGTGGCGGGGGTAAGAACCCATTGAAGATGGTTGCTGAGGCCCACTGCGAATTCCTTGACCTGCTGTCTGGCTCACCAAGTGTGAAAGCGCAGGCCCACTCTGGATCAAGGAGTCCAGAGCCTTCTGCACACTAGGGTTGTCAAAGTTTATGCCTGCAGATGCACCTGGTCGCTGGTTCGGTACATTACCACCCGTTTGAGGACGAACGTGGCCATAAAAATTCTGCATTTGTGGAGGTTGCACAGATCTTGATGCAACACTCCTTGAAGCTTCGCTTTGTGTCACAGAGCCAGGATGTTGGTTGACTATGGATTGAGGCCTCTGTGAGGATGGCCCAAGAGATGGAATGTCCATTTGAGCCACTGATCGCTGTGCAGGGGCCACATTTCCATAACTTTGACCTTGGGCATTTGTTACTCCTGAACTGGGTGGATTGACACTGGAAGTAGAAGAAGTAGAAGCTGAATTATTGAACAGACTGAGAATTTTTAACTGCAGCTCTTGGTTGTTTTGTGCCTGAGTTGGTGGAGCACTGGAAGCCAACTGTGGTGCCATCGGGACGGTTTGGCTGCTTGCAAGGGTTGAAGAACCCTCAAGAGAAGGTCCAGAATTGCCTCCCAACGGCCTTGAAAGTTGTGCTACGGAAAACAGACACAAGCAGGTTAAATATTATTAAATAAAATCTTCGTAAATGAAAAGAGACAATATTTAATAGATGAGGGTAATGACAACTCACATGTCAATGTGTCTCCAGACACAGCCAGAATTCTTTCCCTTCGATCTCGTAAATAAAGTATAACTTTATCTATTTCATCGGGAGTGACGTATCTATTATCTGCAAGCAAATTAAGCAGGGCCATTATTGCAGGGGGTGGAGGAGCCCTTATTCCTTCATCCAAGGTGATCGCCCGCTCCCTTAAAATGGCATCTGTGGACAGCTTGGCAGCTTGTCTTGCAATGTCTTCCCGTTCCTTTTCTCGCTTCTCGACCTTATATCGTTCAAAGCTTCTGGCTATGAGAACCATGGCGTCTGCAAGTGGCATGTTCCGATGCTCTGTAACAACGAAAGCAGATAAGGTTGAAAGATGGCAGTCCAAGTCCAACCTATAAATCCTAGAGTGACGATACAGAAGAAGGCAAACCCTACAAGGTTGATGCCAATTAGCCCACAGTAAAAAATTCCTTCCCAACTCCAAATGACATTCAGAAAAGTCTGGACAACATCATGTGATAAAACCTAAAAAGCTAAAAACTACTTATGTAAAGAAGAAAAGTAAAGCCTAAATGTGCCCAACTCAGATTATTATCCTTATTGGCCAAACACGATAGAAGACTAGTGACAAATTTTTATTTTTTTAAAAAAAATTTAAAACTTGGCCATGTCTTCTTTCCAAGTCTGTCACTGGTCAACCAATCAAAAGTTTATTGTTAAATTTCAACAGGAAATCATTTCTTTTTGGCTTTTCGGATCAAAGAAAATATACACTGGGTTTTGCAGCTTCAAAAACCAAATGTTTCTACCAGCACAACAACTGTATGTTACCATTCAGTTAAGGATGTATGCAGAGGGCTCACTTCACGGGCTAACCCCTTTTCATATATACCAGGAGTTGCTGCAGCAAACACCGACGGCTAATATCCATGGTCTGTGCTGGCAGTAGCATTTTTGCAGAGCTATTTTTTTTTTCATTCTCAAGTAACAGGTGTGGTGCAATGGAAGCTACTCAAAGTTCATGGTCCATAGCTTTAGTGACAGAAGGTAGTAATGTACGTTGAAATGCAGGTCCGAATTGGGCCTTATGCTGTACTCGAGAGAATATGGCAGCCAAAGCCACAATGTCATAATGTTAATTGGAATATGAGAGAAATTCACAAACGGATTGATTGTAGACAAGTCCTACTCTCAGCTTATAATTTATTCACCCCGTAACGGAAAATAGCGCCCAAATTCGAAAATGGCACTTTTTGCAATTTTGAAAAATATATAAAAAAAAAAAAATCTATAAAAAGTGATCAAAAGGTCGTACAGTCCTAAAAATAATATCATTGAAAATATTATCAAATTTCGCAAAAAATGACACCACCCACAGCTCTGTACACCAAAGCATAAAAAGTTATTAGTGCCAAAAGTTGGCAAAATCAAAAAAATAATTTATGTACAGGAGATTTTATTTTTTGTAAATGTATGAAAACATTATAAAACCTATACAAATTTGGTATCCCCTTAATCGTACCGACTCAAAGAATAAAGTAGACATGTCATTTGGGGTGCTCAGTGAAAGACGTAATATCCAAGCCCACAAGAAAATGGCGCAAATGCGTTTTTTCACCATTTTCACTGCATTTGGAATTTTTTTCCCCCGCTTCCAAGTACATGGCATGGAATATTTAATACCATCACTATGAAGTGCAATTTGTTACGCAGAAAACAAGCCGTCACACAGCTCTTTACATGTAAAAATAAAAGTTATAGATTTTTGAAGGTGGGGAGTGAAAAATGGATGTGAAAAAACAGGAAAGTGCCTGGTCCTTAACCAGTTAAGGGGGTTGTTGCACGTTTAGAAGTTATCCTCTATCCACATAGGGTATAAAAAAGGTAATTGGTCCCAACAATCGGACCCACAAGAACGGCGATCCTGGAGATTCTAGAATTGTAGGATGAGCATGCACCATGTGGCTCCATGGACAGCACTCTGCTACCTCGTGCAGGGCAAATACACAGCCCAATGCTTCGCCATTAGTGATAACAGGAATCCAGCACCCTGGATTGCTGAGGGTTCTGTCCTTGTGATTGCTGGAATCCACCCCAGCACCTTGTTATCCCCTATCCTATGTACAACTTCTAAACTTGAGTTTACCCATTTAATGTTATCTGACCGGAAGAAGTTATCATTGGGATGTCAATGTGTTTCCCAGGATGGGATAAGGATATCAATGCCTCTTTATGGCTCCCTTGTAAGATTGCTGTAATGACCAAGTCTCTTAATTGGCAAAGTCTCTGTAAGTAGAACTGTTGCTTCCCAACCCTAGTCATAAGCCTCTCACTCAGCTAAACCACTTCAATACACCTATCCAATCTGGGTTTTCTAGATCTCTGCTTGTGGTTCTTCTATAGAAGTCTCCTATGTTTACTGAAAATGGACTGAAATGGACTGCAAATGGACCATGGCCATTTGATGTCACGGGCTGTTAGTATAATACGGCTCCGATGACTCAGGTTTCTATCCACTGGAAGTAAACATAGAACCTTTACAATTGCAAGCAGAGATCTAGAAAACCATGAGGTATTGATACAGAAAGTATACAGGAAAATTGTATAACTTTTCCTTACACAAACCATATCAATTATTTGCTGAAAGTGGAAAACCATTTTAACTTTTGTTGATCGTCCATTTACAAAACAACTTTCCAAGATTCTTCTACAATTGATCAATGTGACACAAAGCGTGAATCCAGCAACTTGTTTTACAAGCAACTTTTGGAGTTTTGCTTCAAGCTACATGTTCAAGATAAAAAGTGGATATTGTGGAACACTGACTTGCAGCATTTTTAACTTTTTTTCTGAGAAATTTCCATATGGGGTGTTCCATCCCGAGAAGAGAGTTCCCTGCCCATGAAGCAGTGCCCTGCACGGCTCATGGTGTAAACTTGGCAAATGTGAAACTGCCCTGATACTGACAATTTATCCAATACGGCTGTATGGTCATCACAACAAAACCATAACATGACGAAGATTGGCTATTACTCTAGTTTCTGACATGGTAATAAAATGCCCAGTTTCACATTCTGAATGCAAATCAATAAAACCAAACTAAAAACTGAAATACTTACCTTGAGGTGTCCCAAACAAAATATTAACCGTGCACGAGCGATGAGTCTGGTGCTGCTGTGATATCACAATAGCAAAAGGTGTGCCCCCTCTAGTCACATCTTCTAAGACTTGAGATAAAGACACCTCTGTATTTAAAAATATTAAATCCACCAACATGCCCAGGTCACGGACCTTCCTTCCCACCGACTCTGCATATTCCCTGAAAAATTAAAAACATATGGTTTGTAAATAATTCTGTGCGACAGGTTTTGATAATATCAATTTTATCAACATGACATTTTACAAGTTTTTCTTACTTTGACTGCTTGTTTGCAACGACAACAGAACAGTCCACGGGACGATCCTCATCCAATTTTCTTTGAATATCGTCAAAATATTGCCTGTATAAGTCTTCTCGGCGCCTCTCTTCACGCTTGTATCGATCTATGAATATAACCCAAAAGCTATATACTTGCATCATAGTATTACATCAACTCTAACCCAAAGTGTCTATCAAACATTTCTACATTGCCCCAGAGAATGGAAAGGTAGAGACTCGGGAGACCATTAAGGCCGTCCTACAGCCATTAAAGTGCCACCGCTTTAGGAGTCTAGAAAATATGCAAATATATTTTCCAGGATGGCATAAGGAAAACCATGCCTCTTTTGCTACCTTGTAAATGCACCTTAATATCAAGCATGATTTTCAGTAAGCCTAAGGACATGATGAGGGATTAAACCTAAACCAGTATTTGCATTTCAGAAGGAACAGAGTCCCAACTCTAGACAGCCGTGTCTTTGCATCTCGTCAGTACAGTGTTCTTGAAAGTTAGGCTTGATGTTAAGGGGGCTGCCTTACAAGGTAGCCAAAAGAGGCAATGTTTTCCCTATCCCATCCGGAAAAACATTTAGAATGTTTGGAGCGTCAATGACTGCAAGTCTACACAAACCTGCAAGGCAGCCTTAATTGACAAAGCATCCATAAAGAGATCTCTTACTTTCAGACCTCGTCAGCTAAACCAGTTCCCTACGCTGTACTGACAAGATGCAGAGACTTTGAAACCGCTCTGTCTACATTTGGGAGTCTGTTCCTTCTGGAATAGATATACTGGTTTGGCTTTAAACCTTTATCATGTCATTAGGAGTCTTGAAAGTCCAGCTTGATTTTAAGGGAGCTGCCTTACAAAGGTACAGAGGCAATGATTTCATGCTCTCATCCGGAAAAACATATTTGCATATTAGGGGAAAAAGTGACAGACCACCATGAGCCCACCCCCCGTCCCCTAAGCAATCAGGAAACTTACAGACCTGCATTAACTGTTTTTTATTCACAAAAAATCCTGATTAGGAGGATTTCTAGGATTCCAATACGAGATCTGACACCTATTCCCTTAGTAAATTGCACTCTTTCCCATTGAAGCAGTTTTCCATTTGTGTGACGTTTCAAACTTTCCACATTACAAAGGTCACTAGTTTATTTCGTCATATAATTTGGATTTTTTTTTTTTAATTGTATCACCGTATTCCAAAAGAAGAAGAGCTTATTTTTTATTTTTTTTTTATTTAACAGAGCTGTGCAAGGAGTTATTATCTGCCCCTTTCTATGGATTGCATTGGGGAAAGTGCTAACTTCTAATAGTTTTTAGTGAAAATGAGGTCCCTGGTAACAGGTTCCCTTAAAAGGAAGTCTGCCACTTGAATGGTAGTAAATTAAGTTATATATACACATACATACATGTCATGACGGCATCTTCACCGAGATGCTGATAATTATGCATGCAGTCTTCACTGTGATAAATGGTGACGTTTTGGCTTGGTATGAGCCTCTACACGCCCAATGCAAAGGAAGGGAAAATAGAGGTAAAGCCCCATCTGACTCCATCAGCAAGACTTTGCTGGAAGAGGTGACTGGCCTGTCCTTGGCAGCCAAGGCATACAAAGCGGAGGAGTTTGAGGAGCTGGAAGCCGGTCTCACAGAACACGGCATCTTTGCTGACTACATCAACTTGTGTGCTGCAGATCAGCAACTGGATGCGGTACTGGAGCACCTTATGGTGGTTCCAGGTGATGCAAAAGGCAAGCCGCCGAGCCGGATAGGTAACCAAGGTTGTATCGTCCCAACTTAACCCTCATACCGAGATGAAACGTTGTCACTTATCACGATGGAATAAAGACACCACTTTTGCACCTTATATATACCTGCATTGGGAGTACTCCCTTTTTTTCCTTGTACATATTTTGGAGGACCTCTTTACCTTGCTCTGGTAGCTTGCACATGCCATTTTTTTTAATTACAATTGTGCTTCTGAGAACTTTCCTCAAGTAATTACACTGCTGGTTTCTACTTCTATATATAATGCAAATTACCCACCTTCTGAGGGTCTATCTGCAGAATCTCTGTAACGATCATAATATTCCTCCCGCTTTCTTTGATAATCAAATGGTTCATCAACTCTGAAAAACAAAAACCAACAAGGAAAGGGTTAAAAGATTTACATCGTCACTGTCTGTATACAACCATTTTTTTTTAAATGCCATATGAAGCAACATTACGTTTTTTTTACTTAATCTCTGACCGATGCAGAGACAATAGATAAGCTGTGACATCATCTATTGTCAGTAGTGATGTAATGATGGGTCAGTGTTATCTATATGGAGGTCATTGTACAGGGAGGAGGAGGAGATAAGCTGTGACATCATCTATTGTCAGTAGTGATGTAATGATGGGTCAGTGTTATCTATATGGAGGTCATTGTACAGGGAGGAGGAGGAGATAAGCTGTGACATCTATTGTCAGTAGTGATGTAATGATGGGTCAGTGTTATCTATATGGAGGTCATTGTACAGGGAGGAGGAGATAAGCTGTGACATCATCTATTGTCAGTAGTGATGTAACGGTGGGTCAGTGTTATCTATATAGAGGTCATTGTTAAGGGAGGAGGAGGAGATAAGCTGTGACATCTATTGTCAGTAGTGATGTAATGATGGGTCAGTGTTATCTATATGGAGGTCATTGTACAGGGAGGGGGAGGAGATAAGCTGTGACATCTATTGTCAGTAGTGATGTAATGAGGGGTCAGTGTTATCTATATAGAGGTCATTGTACAGGGAGGGGAGGAGATAAGCTGTGACATCTATTGTCAGTAGTGATGTAATGATGGGTCAGTGTTATCTATATGGAGGTCATTGTACAGGGAGGAGGAGATAAGCTGTGACATCTATTGTCAGTAGTGATGTAATGATGGGTCAGTGTTATCTATATGGAGGTCATTGTACAGGGAGGAGGAGGAGATAAGCTGTGACATCATCTATTGTCAGTAGTGATGTAATGATGGGTCAGTGTCATCTATATAGAGGTCATTGTACAGGGAGGGGGAGGAGATAAGCTGTGACATCATATATTGTCAGTAGTGATGTAATGATGGGTCAGTGTCATCTATATAGAGGCCATTGTACAGGGAGGGGGAGGAGATAAGCTGTGACATCATCTATTGTCAGTAGTGATGTAATGATGGCTCAGTGTCATCTATATGGAGGTCATTGTACAGGGAGGAGATAAGATGTGACATTAAGTAAATGGTTATTCCTATGTAGAGAAAAGGCATCAATGTATTCATGGATGTGTTTATACAGGCCACTACGGTCTTAAATTTGAACTGTTTGCCAGATATCGGAGATTTCCTTATGTGAAACTTTATGTAGACTGAAAGGAGTTTTTCCAAAACATGTTTAACAACAATTTACAATATGTAGACTCCAAATCAAGATGTAGAAACATCTCAAAGATGATCTAGAGAAAGAGAAAGTGTCACTGCAGAGTCTAAATGCTATTTACAGACACTATGCACAGTGAGGGGTGCACTTAGTCAAAGCAGCTAGATATCTATCCCTCAGCTATGACACAATTACATATTACAGACAGAAGCTACAGAAGGCTACTGAAAAATTAGAGGCTACGTTTTATAATGCACAGTAAAAGAGTCATTCCTAATGCACATACAATGGACTATTGACATACTTTGCTTAAAAGGAGAAAAACCTGAAATGTTAGGCCCCTTACACACTAGGAGAGTGTGATGCGTTCACATTTCATCAGTCTCGCAGCGTGTTCTGACAACCCGAATAGAACAGACACTCTTCGTTCAGTTGCGGGAGCTTCCAGCCACCACTGACTGGTGTGTAAGGGTCTAACATGGGACACCATCTTGACACTTAAAGTGTAACCGTCATTTCAAAACACTTTTGATATATTGTAGGGCAGGTAATTTTAAGCAGTTTTGCAATTGGATTAGTTACCCGAATCTTGCTCTTTCCTCTAGTATTCCGCAGACTTCCCCCTAGATGTCAGTGACTGCTCAGATGTTACTAGGGACATTCCGTCTTCAGAAAGGAGCAGAGACTACGGAGATAGAGGCACGCCCCCATTCCCCTCCCTGCTCTCAGCTGTTACCCCACTGCTAAAGTAGTCATGTGCAGGGAGAAGCACTCACTAATGTAATAACCACACAACTACACTTATCTCTCCCTTCCCTTCACTTGTGTATAAACAAATAATCCACACAGACAGAAACTGCAGCCCTCCTCCCCCATCACCTCACACTACACAGCAGGAAGTGGCAGGAGAGACTCTCCAAGTCTGCAAGCTGTCCCTCCCCTCATGTGCTGTGCTGAAGTTTTACATAGGTAGGTACATAGATAGATATGATGTCATTGGTCAGCAGCGTGCACTTGTCATGAGGTGACAGGAGGCAGGTACCGCCCTCCATCTTGCTGGAGTTTTTTTGAGAGCCGGAAACCGTGGTTGCCATGGGCCAAAAAAGGTACTAAATGAGGACCGAGAGGCAAAATACTTTGAGGAAAGATTCCCAGGGACACCTGGAGTAGAATTATGTATTTTATTTTTTGCTCAGAATGACGGTTACACTTTAAAGGAAATCTACCATTTAAATAAAGCATGAAAAACTGACAGTGATAATATTATATTTCATATTCATAGCAAGACTTGCTCCTGTACTGTGTAACAGCCTGTAAAGCCACAGCAAGGAAGGGCTCTAGTACCATCATGGTTCATTAGCTTAAATTATAAAACTTGATTTTAAAGAGGACTTGTTAACCTGAAAAAGCCCCCCACCAAATGTGCCCACATAATCCTTTCCCTAGTCCCTTTCTATATCCGAATTTTTTTTTAAATTTATGCTTGGAAAGTTTCTTTTAACAGAACCGACCTCTTACCAAATAAGAGGTTGGATCCTCGTATCCCATGAGCTAGAAGTCTTTCCTATTCATAAGCGGGCCAGCTGACACACACCCTCCACACCCTGTCAGCGGGGACCTGTAGGAGAAGCCGACAGCATCGCATATATATCGCCGGCAGCGATTACACAATATACGCGATGCTGCCGATTTCTCCTACAGGTCCCTGCTGACAGGGTGTGGAGGGGTGTGCATCAGCCGGCCCCCTTATGAATAAGGCCGACTTCTAGCTCAGGGGACACGAGGATCCGAACTCTTATTAGGTAAGAGGTTGGATCTGTTAAAAGAAACTTTCCAAAATAAAAAAAAAATTACAGATATAGAAAGGGGCTAGGGAAAGGATTATGGGGTGGGCACATTTGGTGGGGGGCTTTTTCAGGGTGACAGGTCCTCTGTAAAGGCAGACATATAACCAGTGTCACTGTGCCTGGATCTATGAGTAAGGGTCCCCGTTTTATCATGATGGATTTTCCTGGCAGATTTCCTTTAAACACATTTCAATGCACACACATGACAAAAAATTAAAAAGGCCAATACCTCCTTGTGTCCCGGGCATCTCTATAACGGTCCTGGGGAGGATCGCGAACATCTCTTGCATCACGAGGCTCACGAAGACGAAGGTCTCTTGCATCCCTTAGATCTTTTGCATCACGAGGATCTCTATAATCTCTAGGCTCACGGGCATCACGCGAATCTCTAGGGTCACGTGCATCTCTATGGTCTCGAACATCTCGTGGATCACGTGCATCTCTATGGTCTCGAACATCTCGCGGATCACGTGCATCTCTAGGGTCACGAACATCTCGCGTATCTCTCGCATCTCTGAGATCCCTTGAGCCATGCCCATCCCTTAAATCTCCATCACGAGAATCTCTGAAATCTTTGGGGTCTCTAGCATCCCTTGGTTCCCGACCATCACGAAGGGTTCGCGATTCTCTCTCTCTTGGCTCTCTACCGTCTCTCCTAGGGCTGGAGCGAAGAGGAGAGCGGTCTCGCCTTGGCTCCTGGCTTTCACCATATCCATAAACATCTCTGAAGCGCCAAAAACAAGCCATTAGTTTCATATCAGGAAAATGCAATAAAGTAAAAAAAGGAGACAAAGGGGTTAAGCTGTAAGGATCTTTATTTCCCTTCAAACCAGTAGAAAAGAAAAATTATAAGTTGGGATAACGTGACCGCTAGATTTTGGACATGAAAGGAGACCATTGCAATATCTGCTTAAACCTTGTTTTATTTGTTGTCCGTTAAAAACAGCAAGACATGATTTGATCGTATAAGCGTCTTCACAATTTTTTATTTTTTTTTGGACGCATGCGCCTATGAAACAATTTTTAACTATTTTTTTTTTATACTACCCTAGTATTAAATCTTTTGCCCGCCATTCGATTCTGTTTCGAGATGCTGTGTTGGAGCGTAAAAGATGAACATTTTATTGATCCAGCCAGTAGGGAACTTCTGAGAAGATACATTGCTCATCGAAACAATGCATCTTATGTAATTTATGAGGTAAATTTTCAATTCTTTACGTTTTGCATCGTTTCACAGTTTTTTTTAGTTAGTTAAAACATTTCGTGGAGGAACAAAAATTTGGATTTTAACATGCGATGAGGAAAGAAAACAGACACATTTTAGTATGATCCGAAATGGAAGGTTTTGTTTTTGTTTTTTTTTTGAGGGGGGTGGGGTGGCTGGATGGCGGCCACATTAAGTTTTTAAATGATCCTTTCTGATGTAAAGACTTATGCCATGGGTTAAACCCATTGAACGCAAAAAGATATCGACAAATGGCTGGTGTGTTATACGATGACGTCCAGCTAGGTAACCACAAAAATGATGCTGAAGATTGATCCAGGAATTCCAACCAATAGAAGACCAAGTTGCCCTCAAGTACTTTACCTTCGTGCTGGGCTGGGCTTGGCTGGAGGCTTAAACATATTTCTTCTATCCGCTGCCTTGTTAATATCTGAAAAGCACAATTAACCCATCTGTTCAATAATTTGGCAGAAGGCACAATAACCAACACAATCCTAGAAATAAACAAACTACCACGATGGCGGAATTCAACACATGGACATTTATTTGGAGTTCATGTAAGAACCTAAAGTACTACAGAAAAAACGAGAAAAAAAGCCATAACAATCAAAACACAAGATATAACGGCAAGATGTGTCTTCAGACTGACACCGATTTGTTATACGCTGTACACAATGCTTGAGGGAAGAAAAGTCTTGGTTTGCGCGTTAGTATCAATTTATTTTGTAGTAAGCAGTGTATTCCAAATGGCATTTTTATAAGCTCTGATCCCATAAACGTTTGCTGGCGAGCTGTAAACTTTCAAAGGTTTACAAGATATTGTTCCAGTGTGGTCGGTGACAAAATTTAATCTGATTTAATCTAGGTAAATACTGTGCTGGGGAGCAGCAAACAAAGGGCATTTTACATCCTCTGCTCCTGGTCCATGACCGGAGAGCAAAATCAAATGCAATGGCGACGAGGGTGAAGGAAACCTCTCTTTACTTCAGTTGCACTTAAAATGTACTAATGCTCCAGTTTCACATAGCTATAAGGCTACGACACCAAGAATGCAGAACCTCTGAGACTGAATTAATAGCTCACACTATGAAATGTATGCCACAATGCATGTTTTACCTGTAACTGTCCAAATATTCCAGCAATTTCATATTGTTTTATGTAAAATGAAAATAATTTGAGCCTAAAAAAAAAAAAAATTTCCAGTTTTATAGTGGGTCTTTTTTTGTGGTAGCAATCAGGTCTAAGTTTTCTCTTTTACCGTCTATCCAAAATAAATAAAAATGCAATGTAAAAGCGATAAAGCAGAGTAGTACACAGAACCTGCAGGAGCCGCCAAGGTGATGAGATCTTTAAAATTTCATGCCAGAGATCCCCTTCCCCTTACACATAACTGTTATTTGATGTGTACTACACAACATTTTTCATATTGGTGAATCAAAATCTTTTTGTATGGAAAATTTTGCAAAAGGGAAAATGGGATACTCATCGTACCCATCTTTTTTTGTGCCAAACTTTACCTAAAACCCCATAACTGTGCTGTGTGTGCAACAGGTGTTGAAAAAAACATCGACATGAGTGGCAAAGGATTAGCAACACACAAAAGTTTTTACTTTTATTGTCAATTTTAAAGATTGATTTACAGTCAAAAAATGACTACATATGTACTTAAACATCTGCATTGAATTTTATCTTTTCACAAATTAACTTAGTTTCCCACCCCCAAAACTATCCTATGAAACATGTTCTAAAGGCAGGAACGGTAATAGATTTTTTACAATTTTCAAAGTGCTGCACAGTATAAAGGACGTTGACCCTACATACATACAATTCTTACTGCTAAAGAGAAAACAGTGTAGACCCTGCATCTCTAACATACAAACAGTCAGTATGATGTTTAGGAGGTGCTACGTCAATAATGATGTTTAAAACATGCTAAAAATGTATTGGCACTAAAAATTTTGGTGCAATTTTGACGAAAGTAGTATACCGTTTTGGAGAAGCTACATCACTCCACTCACAAATTAGGTAATGAAAGGGAGCACCTTACATTGATTTGGGGCACCACGAGCCCATAGGTGCAATATAAAGAAAAAAAAACAAAATGTTTATACTTGCCTAGATTCAAGTCCAATAAGTTGCAGTGGACTCGCATCTGGAGTTCAGCATTGGCGCCTTCTTTCCTGATGCTTGAATGAAGCTGGCATAGCACCACTGCATCATCCCACAAGCGCCATGCCACAGGGAAGCTGTGGTGTACTGTGGCTTCTTTGCAGCAGCATGCAGGTGCTGGGGGCTTTGGACTGAGTTCAGTATAAAGGGTTTTTTTTTTTAGTCAGTCACGGACAGAGCTCATATAAGCCAATATGGGACACTAAACCACCAGTCCATAAAGTGCAACCGGTTCCTTTATAGCAAACTTTCAGCCGTTTAGTTTGGGCCATTTTTATTGCAATAACTACAACACACGTCACATTGTTCTGACGATCGGCCAACATGTACAATTACTTTCTTTGATGGAATGCATGACAGGCAGGAACCATGGGAGTAACAAAACTAAGATCCTGGATGGTTGCAAGAGGTATCTGGAGCCATGCATATTACGGTGTGATGAACAGTTGCCAATGGGTTGCCTAAAATGTCAAACAAGATGGTGCCAAATATGATTTTGGGTTGAAGTCTAGGAGAAGGAGCTGGAAGCGTTGGTCATTCTCAGCAAACCACCCAAGAACAATTCTCATTTTAGAACACCACGCAATGCTGTTCGATGATCCCCCTTGGCCCCAGGGAAGACATTCACCATGTATTGGGGTAATTGAACTGCAAGAACGGATAAATATCCAAACATTTTGAAATACTGTCTCATGAAGGATCAAACATTTTTCAAATTACTTATTTATAGGTATGGAGCCTACAAAAGTCAAACCATATAGTCCAACAAAAGTTGGAGTACAACATTTAATTTTTCCATAAATTGGCTATGACCGCTCGACATCATCAGTTTCTGCATATTCTACACATGCCGCCACATTCAGACTAGGTCAGACAGAATTATTCAAGTCTTTAGTGCTTAGTAGAGAACTGATGCAAAGCACAGCAAGACCCAAGCTTCTAATATAACTCCTGGTAATTTCCTCCAGTAAATGCATATTCTTGGGATGGCATGTTGCAAATGGCTTTAAAGCCAAACTAAAATTTACTCTGGTTTAAGCCAGGTAGCTTATTACCAGACCCGATAATCTTTCAGGATTTCCAAGTAGCCAACTTTTCTAGTTTGATTTGAAGTAGAGGTGAACTAAGTGCCTACACAGTACAGTTTGGTATGAATCTTAATTTGATTATGTACAAATAACCCAAGAGAGCACTGCAAACAGTGGTACACTATACAACGTAGACAAAAATCCCCAGTTGTATGGGGATTGTCCGACAATATGGATTGCAACCATAATCTAGTACCCATATGCCTATGATGTTCTGCTCCGAGGGTGCCAAGAGGCAATACAAACTTGGAAAAAAGAAAAGCCACACCTTACATTGATGTTGAGATTTTTTTTTTTTTAAAGATCATTATTAGATGTTACATTCAATGCCCTGATAAAAAATATTTCTTTAAAGGAAGAAAGGGGGAAGGTGGTGGGGGTGGATAAAGTTTACTACAAATATCTGGTACTTTGTTTTTGGTTTTCATTGTAAAAGGTAATAGGTCTTGTGTAAATAAGTACAAATACAACAGTACTACAAAAAGTGATTTGTTCTTGTAGGACTTTATTAAATGTAGTCTATAAACGTCTATTACCGCATGAGAGGAGCTGTACAAGGGATTGTTATGTTTATTTTGTGGATTTTATTTGATTCCCGATTAAAACATTTTTAAATTCTAGACTATTATGCCTGTCAGATTAAATCTGACAGGAAACCTACCAAGTCCTATCTCTTATCTACCAAAATAGCATAATATGGTGCCGTTGTTAAGTCCATCAGTCACAACTCCTCCTCGTCACCCAGTACTCAAGTCATGGGGGTTTTGGATAACATATGTAACAGATTATTTTAGAATCTTCTATAGTCAGCATGTACAGTTAATGATTTGTAAATGTAATGTTTAGGTTTCAAAAATAAAAAAAAATTCAAAAAAATCTTGGAAAAGTACAGGCAAGACTTTCTAGTTTGCCTTACCTAATCTTTTTTCTTTATACATGCGTCCTCTTTCACCCTCCACAGCTGCATCGGCATCTTCTTTGCGTTCAAACTGCACAAATCCATAGTGCCGAAACATGGTAAGTGCTGGAAAATGGATAATCGTTACCGTAAAAAGAAATGGTCCACTCCAAATCATTGAGGTGCACTCAAAAAATATAAATGCACAGGAATGTTATAAATGACAAGCAAACCCAAGAGGTTTTGGCAAAGTTGGAAGCCATATTCAATTTTAATGTATATTGAAAAAAGAACAAAAAAAACATAAAAAAAAAGTAGAACCATCAAAACCAGTCCCGCTATCTTTCATAGCAATGAACTTGTAGATTTCTTATATTAAAACAAGCAAACAAAAGAATTTTACATATTGCTAGACACTTGGTATCGTGTACTGCAGTGTCACCAGCTGGTGATAGGAGTTTCCAAGCTAACCTGAATACCCACTGGTGGTACAAATTGCTTGGCCTACTTCTGGTTTGGGTAGGACCGGAAGCAGAAGTAACACATCAGGCCTATATCAGGCATAGGAGCTGTGCCATTTTTTTTTTTTTTTTTTATACCTCATGTGGGTGTTCCCATTTTGCCTGAAAAACCCTTTTGAAATGATTTGACATTAAAAGTCACCCACAAAGTTGCAATAATGCCAGAAGTACATTTTGTAAAAGCAATACTAACCACTGATTTTTCCGTATTTGGAAAACAGGTCTTTCATATCTTCCCGGCTCATAGTTTCTGTAGGTAAATTGCCAACAAAAATTCTTCTGTCTAAATCTTTGGGATCATCGCTGTCCGTTCGGTTCCTGGCAGGACTAGAGCTCTTGTTCTTTCGGCGAGACATATTTGACAAATCCAAACGGAACTTCGCAAGAGAGAAAATGGCCAGGCAAACAGTTTTAAAATAGGCTTTCGCCATAATTTTCACAGTATAGTGGTAAAATACAGAACTGTTTTCCCCAATTTTTTTTTTTACCCGATTCTAAGTTTTAAGAAATTTGATATAGAAGCTTAGTGGTCTCTGAAGTGGATATTACAAAAGACAAAACTAAAAATGAAAAGCAGCGAAACAAAAATGGTTTCAGGAAAATACTAATTTATTATACAAGTTTACACAAATTATCCAGGGACACTTTTAGAGAGTTTTCAAAAGACGACAAGCCAGAAAGTCCAGCACCAGCAGGCAAAACCCAGCACACTGGCGACATCGCTCCTGCAAATAAATCCCTCCATATGTACATCCAAATAAGACCGATATCGTACTAAAGGTTTGCTGGTTTTTGGGTGAATATAGGCTACGACCTGAATTACTCTGACTGCAAAATGGAGAAGGTGAAAACCAAGAAGAGTCTCTCAAGTAGGTGTCCGTTAAAAAAGTACTTCATATTGTATGTGTAAAAGGTTGTATTTTGGATGTGAAAGAAAATGCTTTTTCCAGATTTCTTGTTTTTCAAATATGATCCAGACTGATTATTTCTTATGGCGAAAAGTAAAATTTCTCTCTTTATTTGGGCATATTGGTTAACGCGTTCAGTCAGTCCCAGGGCTACGCAGGTTTATATTTAATTAAATTTGTATGCAAATCAAAAAACATGTATATTTTATATATTCCAGACTAAAAGATTTTTTAGGGTCATCATGGAAACAAAGATTAACAATAACTCTGTGTTACAGACAAAATTTTTACATTGCAGCCTGGAGTTAAAAAGTTGTAAAATCACTGGCATCCAAAGAGTACCACCACAGGTCACAATGGGCAGAGATATCAGTTTCTAACCAGAAGTCGTAAGTAAGTCGTATTGTCCGCAAGTCAGGGACTGCCTGTAATTGGGTTTATTACCTTCCACTTAATTTTTGGGTTAATTTCCATAACCCATTACCGTGTGTACATGAAGAGGGCTCACGGGCTGAGCCCTCTCCGTAGCCAGTAAGTATTTGCTGCATATTGCAATCCTTGCCGGCAGCTTCAATCTTGGGGAATATGGTTGTTCCCTGTGACGTCATCGAGGAGCGGCGATGGATTGCCATGACAGCCTCAGGTCTTGTAATGAATGAGGAGGAAAATCCCCATATACTGTCATACTGTAATATGGCAGTATATGATAGGATTGATCAGGCAACCTAGGGTTAAAGTACCCTAGGGAGTCTGAAAAATAGTAAAAATAAAAGTTAATTAAAAAAAAAAAATTCCAAAATCACCCCCCTTTCTCTAAAACTGATATAAATATACAGTAAAAATCATAAACACATTAGGGATCGCCGCATCCGAAAATGCCCGACCTATTAAAATATAATAACAGTTTTTCACTGCGTTTAACCCCATAATGGAGAATAGCGCCCAAAGTCGAAAATGGCACCTTTTTTTGCGATTTTGAATATTGAAAAATTCTATAAAAAGTGATGAAAAGATCTTACAGTCCTAAAAACGGTAGCATTGAAAACATCATCAAAAGTGTCAAAAAAAAAAAACACATCACCCACAGCTCCTACACCAAAGTATGAAAAAAGCGCCAGACAAAACAAAATATTTTGTAAATTTATGAAAACATAAAACCTATACAAAACTGGTATCCCCGTTATCGTATGAAACCAAAAAATAAAGTAGGCATGTTATTTGGGGCGCACAGTGAAAGTCGTAAAATCGAAGCCCACAAGAAAACGACGCAAATGCGTTTTTTTCGCCATTTTCACTGCCTTTGGAATTTTTTTCCCCCACTCCCCAGTACACGGCATGGAATATTCAATACCATCACTATGAAGTGCAATTTGTTATGCAGAAAACAAGCCATCACAGAGCTCTTCACGTGTAAAAATAAAAAAAGTGGGATTTTTGAAGGTGGGGAGTGAAAAATATATATAAAAAAAATAGAATGGAAAAAAAAAAAAGGGCCAGGTCGTTAAAGGGTTAACTATTTGAATTTAATGGATGTATTTTTAAGTGATCTGCCTGAAATTGCATTTGCACATAAACAAGTTTAGGTTGGTAAACTATCCGGTGTGTCAGCCATATTTACCAAAACTGCTATTAGGTGGTTGAAAAGGCTTCAAAGAATATGGTTCCTAAAGTGTTACTTACTGGACCAAAAAAGGATGGTCACACAAAGTGAAAGAATATCGCCGAATGAAGTTGGCCAAATATCTTAGAATGTTTTTCAGATGTGTAAAATGCTACTATTCCTGATGAGAGAGCAGTTTAAAAGCACCCCGGATGTTAAATGTTATAATTTAACTGCTTAAGGACGAAGCCAGTTTACAGCTTAAGGCTCAGCCCCATTTTTTGGATTCTGACTTGTCACTTTATATGGTTATAACTTTTGAACACTGTTACTTATCAAAGCGATTCAGAGAATGTTTTTTCCTCACATGGTGCCCTTCATTTTAGTGGTTAATTTTGGCTGATAAGTTTTGCGTTTATTTACAAAAAGAAAAAACGATTATTTTTTTTATTTTTTTTTATTTGCCATTTTTGAAATTCAAAATCATCGAGTGTTCAGGCAGATAGATTTACCACCTCAATAAGTTGCTGAATAACATTTCCCATATGTCTGCTTTACATTTTCAGAATTTTTCAAATGTCTGGATAATTTATTTTGAGGTCACGCGGCTTACAAACCGAACATTGGATTTCAGTATTTTCAAGATTTACAAATTTACTTTATTTGCGGGATGAAATGCATTTTTCAGTGGTACTACGGTATGTATTAACTTTTTGTTTTGGGCTGTTCACCATATGCCCCAGGAAATAAGTGTATTCAACGTGTATTCATCATATTGCAATTCCAAAACTTCAAAATTTTTCTGCGTGATTGCTTGTTCGTTATAATACCCTGTCATACTGATGTATTGCAAGGTATTAGCACTGTCAGCCTGTGACACTGTACCAGTAGGGTCCCGCATGTAACAGGACCTTACAAGCATTTACTATGGACAGCCATGGGGTCTTGGCTCAGACCCTGAAGTTGCCATAGCAACCATCGGTACCCAATGAAAAGGAGTCGGGGTGGGTATCCGAGCGGGGAAACTCCCTGCAGCCATTTAAACCTGACCACGGCATTTAACCCTTTCACGACCCGTGGCGTAATAGCACGTTACAGGTCGGCTGCGGGTGAACGGAGAGGGCTCACGGGCTGAGCCCTCTCCATAGCCGGTAAGTCTTTGCTGCATATCGCAGCAAAGACTTACCGGTAACACCCACACATTGCCGCCGGCTTCAAAAAGATGGCAGCACATGGTGGCCGGCCATGCCGAACTGACAGTAGCCGCGCCCTGCTTATTCACAGTACCAGCTAAATGTATATAACAATCGGCCGACGCTTGAATAAGCAGAGCACGGCTGTTGTCAGTTGGGCGCGGCCGGCGATGTCAGTGCAGCCACATCGAAGAGAGCAGGCACCGATTGTGCAATATATGCGCTGCTGTCCGCTATTCTTATAGGTCCAAGCCGACAGGGGCGTGGAGAGGGGAGTGTCAGCCGGCCCCCTAACGAAAAAGGACGACTGCAGCGGCATTTGGTAAGAGGTCGGATCGATTAAAACCAACTTTCTCAACATAATTTTGTTTTAAAATGGCATAAATAGAAAATAGCTGGGGGGGGGGGGGGGATTACAGGCCCTCTTTAAGCACGGGAGCCCACAGTGCTAAGGTATAAATCCCCTAGTGATGTTTACAAATTAAGATCATTTTTAACACCTTACTAATCTTACTCAGTTTTATAGGCTGGTCAGTGTAAAATTCTACAGTGTGGACGGGTACTCTCTAAGAAGACACTTTATGATCCCTCTAGCGCCGCAAGATACTGTGTACTCACAATGTGCTTAGGTACAGGGTTTATATACACTTTTATTTAGCTTCTGAAGATACTACTAGTATCTTACACATAGAAAAAGAGCAATGAGACAGATCAGAAATGAGAGATCATGAGATCCATGAGATGGATACAACACACAAAGACACTCTGATAACTCACCTATAACACACAGTCAGCTCTGCTGCATGCCTCCCTCAGTTGAAGACCTTATCTGTCTGTAGCTTGTAGAGCAAGTCTCTGCACACTGCCGCTTGCTGGCAGGAAGTGCCTATGTCTGAGCTGGTCGCGTAATGTAGAGTGAGGGGCAGGAGGCAGAAAGCGCTTCAGTGTGCAGACAAGAGAAGCTACCCATAAGAATCTGTCCTGCCCGACCATAGTCAGAAGATTTATGGTCAAATCCAGGTGCAACAAAAATTGTGTACACCAGGACTGATAGAGACAGGTTGGAATTATATCTGAAATGCTGTATTCTTTTTCACAGCGAGTTAGAGAATGTGTTATTTTGTTATCCTGAGTATATAGAAGAATCTTGTCTTGGTGGGAATAACCCTTTAAGGCTTGTCCCAGTGTCATGAGTTAACATGGCAGACAATTAGCATGTCACAATATTCACAATTGGCAGGGTAAGTTGTATGATGAAACCACACCTGTATGATAAATATTATTCCCTATGCAAATGTGCATACCTCTAACCAAAATTACACACAAATACAAACGTTAGGTGCCATCTGGCTAATAGGAATAATTAAGAATAGAGTTAAGCCGACAGGTTGTTGATGTGCTCCCAAAGACCTCAAGCTGTGTGGTTTTGTATGGCAGGTAATGCATGTTTCTAGGGAGTTACTCCCAGTCGGTCCCCAGCTTTGAATACGCAGCTAAGTGTATAATCATAGCCTCGTTGGGAGCTTTTTTTTTTTTTTTTTAAACAAACATTGACAGATGATGCCATAGTCTATGATGGAGTAGTACACATGCAAAGTAAGGTCTTCTGCTAATGCTACCTTCCTTACTAAGGTACCACAGATGTACAGTTTCCACAGCCCAAACAACACCCCAATTGGACATAAGTTGTGGTGGCCCTTGGTCCATATCAATGCCTCTTCATTTTACCAAGCCATATAAACCTCTGGCTCCAACACCGAACTCATGAAACCGCTGCACTTTTCTTGTTTGCAAACAGATTTGAAAGAGATTATTTTATTTCTTTACAAAAAACAAGATAATTTCTTTAAAAGCCAACAATAAAAATCATGCAAGCAATGGAGAAATAAAAATAATTTAAGTGTATAATCCATCTTTTCCAATGCTCATCCGTCTCATGTTGGGTCTAGAATTTAACTGTTTCCCCATTCACTGCTGCATGCGGAAATGTTCAGACACTAGTGGGGACGTCTTTCTCCTCATTATATATGGTGATTTGGTGACATTTTTTATACTTTATTTAGCTTAGACTGATTTCATGATATTGTCCAGTTTGATATTGCTGACTTGCAGTCGGACTCATTTTTTGGCACTTTATCTGCACTTTGTCCACATTGTTATATAGCCATATTGTTTGGCATTCATGAGGAGAACACACTGTGTTATTGTCACAGTGGCTTTGAGGGGCACACTGCCACGTTTTGAATGCATACCAATTTGATTTTATGTGCTTTGTATTGAATTTGGCATATATTACAAAAAAATGGACCAATTGTCGCGGCAGGGGGTTTATTACACAGAAGGACGCAAAGCTGCCATTGGCAGAGAAAATACCCATACCCGGACAGTATATGTCCGGATATGGGTATTTTCTCTGCCAATGGCAGCTTTGCGTCCTTCTGAATTTGGCATATGACACTGGCCTGGATGGTTTGGTTTGTTACATATGTATTTCAGTGGACCTGTCCCATATACGTAGCTATGAGAGTGATGCTACTGTTAGCTATGGTTCAGACACTAGTGATTATGGCAGAATTGCACCAGTTTCCCAATCTGGAATAAAATTGGTTGTTATGTCATGATACATCACACTACAGTCTGGAAACGACTTCTTTTTAAGCAGTTCTAGGAGGTAGACTTATGATGTGTGGCTCATGCCGGCACATCTTTTATAATGTATTAGAATACTGAGTGATAGGTGTTTTTATGTTTTATTTCTATTTAATTCACAGCTAGCAACTTTAATTCATTTCTCACAACATGGAAGTCAGTTTAGCATTTCAAGCTGTCCGGCTTATTCATGAGTGGGAGGCACAGCCACACCCCCAGTGCATGACTGACAGCCTGTATAATGGTGTAATGGCTGCTCCATGTGCTTCCTGGTGCTAGCAGCCATGCCCCCTGCAGCCTGTGTGTGTATAGGAGAGATACAACAGCTCCAGGCAGCCATGTTATAGCAGAGCACGTTATAGCAGAGCAGGATGCAGCATGTCAGCAGATGCAGCACACACTAGCAATGCTTTACTATACATTACACAGACATGAGCAGGGGGGGGAGAGGGGTAACATCACTGCCTCTGACCATGTGACCGGCCTCATTTACATAATAAAGAATAGATGATTTTACAATGATTAATGTATGAAATAACTAGATAAAGGCTGGGATGGGATCCTTGTGAGCTGCTCCAACAGGTAGTAGTGACAGGACTAGTGGCAGAGACCTGATGACGGGTGTCCTTTAAGTATTATAGGCCAAGTTGAAGTATAGGCCCCTTTATACAAATAGAGGCACAGCAGTGACAGGTAGCACCTGACAACGGGAATGGAGGAGGAGCAGAGTACAAGCTCCTAGTATGTTTACACATAAATATTAATTCTTGGACCTTTAATATACTTTAGTTTCTTTTTTTTTTTTTCATCTCTACATCCTATCCAGTGGCTCCCAATCCATTTTTACAGCTACAGTCTATTGTCTACGAGACTGTTAAAGCCAAACTGTACTATAAATCCCACACAGAAGAAACAGAGGGACATGGTGCAGGATTGACTTCCCACTGCATTCAGATGGGATCAGGAGCTTTGTTGTTGACATAGGCAGATTTTAAAGACCAACCACAATGCAGAAGACATACGTCCAATGTATTAACTTTGGCCAAAAATTAAACCGCCACGAAGTATTAAATGGCGAAAAACTCCACAAAGTTTTATACCCAATTTCTCCCAAGTATGAGGATGCCCCATATGTGTTGGTAAACTACTGTATGGGCACACGGCCGGGCATAGAACCAGAGGAGGCGCCATTCAGAGCAGAACTACATTGTCAAATTGTACAGGCTATAAAATGTTTATTTTTTTGCAATTCGGACATATGGGGGGGGGGGGGGGGGGATTTTTTCCCCAGACATTCATTGCACCATAAAAATAACGTGTTATCTTCAATCTATGGGTCATCACGATTATGGTGATCCCCCATTTACATGGCTCTTTTATGGTTAACTTGGTTTGAAGAATATACAACTCATTTTGTAAGAAATTTGCTTGTTTTTGCATCACCATGTAACAACGGGCAGAACATTTATATTTTTTGTTTACAGAGCCGTTTTAGAGCTTATTTTTTGTGGTACAAGCTGTACTTTGTCTTGGTATCATGTCGGGGGTAAATGTTACTTTTTTATCACTTTTTATGAGGTCATATGTGAAGATTTCATAATTTTTGTGTAGTTTTTTTTTTTTGGAGTTTTTAACGGTGCTCACCGTATGGGTTCAGTGACAATTTTATTTTATTGTACGGGTTGTTACAGACGTTGTGATACCCAATGTTTTTTGGGTGATTGGACATCAGGAGCCGACTCAAATCGTCTGAAAGTAGCCGACTCCCGTCGTTCAGGCGCGAGAGCCGGCTCATTCGCGAACGACTCATCACTTGTAGACATTTCGTCAAGGTTTGGGTCTTGTATAGCATTGTCATGTTATGTACGTGTGCAGAAAGAATGATATGACCCTTGTTTTAGTTTTCTTTGCACTTGTAATCTCGGGACTTCTTAGTGACATTTTGCAGTAACTAGAGACACTTCTGCAACATTTGACCAAATTTAGCAAGAAAAACAAAACAAAAAAGAAACCCTTAAATATGGGGGGGTCGGGAGGGTGGGTAAAGGGGAATCAAGTAAGCACCAGAAAAAATAAATAAAACAAATGTCCCCCCCTATGTGTACCCCTAATGACCAGGGGAGGACATACACGTGCTGCCTCCACATGTAGCCGCCCTGTACACACTATACACTGCACAGGAGCGGCCACACACAGTCTAGTGATGGATAGTAGGGGACGGACTGCACTTTGTGAATCCCTCAGATATAGGACGAGGATACACATCCCCCAGCACCTTCACGGGACCGCAGCGTGCCCGCCATAACACACCGCCACACGCCATACACTATATGGTGACGAACCCGCGGCTTACACGTAGAACATGGCGCTCACCTGGTCCCAGGCTCGTCCGTCCTCCCTCGGTACGAGTAACCGTTCGTGAACACAAAGCCTCCTCACGTCTCGGCCTCCCCTGCACGCCGCTTCGCTTTACGACCAATGACGCCTATCTCCTCGGCCTCAGGAGCTGCGCGCTGTGATTGGCCGCGCCGGAGCCGTGACGTCACCGACCTGCTCCACATTCCGTCGCCATCTTGTCTTCGAGTCAGTAAATGGCTGATGATGACGTAAAATATAATAGCGGCCGATTCTGACAGAATTGTGACTGGGAAACGACGTTATATGTAATGGGTCATAGGTGTATTTACACAGGGGAGTTGGGTTCAGTTTGAGCCGGCGCAAAACTACCGAATTTACAAAAGGCATGCGGTTTTGGTGCGTTTCTTTGACATATTCAAAAAAACGAGGCTGTACTAGTCTAGACTAATCAGATGTGATGCAGGGGAAATATGTAAAATCCTGCGTTAAAACTAAAGGGAGCACAGATTTTTAGCTCCATCTGAAGTTGAAAGGTGACAAGAGATCAGTATTTGAACCTATTTTTCTCACACTAATTTGTATAAAATATAGCGTAATTATAGGATGTGTACCTATGGTGAGAGATCGGTGACTGCTACCTGTGCCTCTATGACCAAGCTGACCGATTTTTGAGAAAACCAAATAGTTTTGATACATTGTCCCCCATCTAGGTTCTGATCTGTTAAGAGGCGCTATAAATAGTGGTTAAAGGAAATCAACCAGTATGACATTTTTTTTAAAAAACACTGAAAATACCTCCGGTCCTCATCTTCATCCCGGCACTTGTCTTCTCTAGTTTCTTCACACCGGGATCACATATAAAACAGACTTATAATTAGCAGCGCGGGACAAGACGTCCGGCGCTCCGAGCTGCTAATTATGCACGCCCAACTGCATGACATCAGCTCACTCTCCAACATGGGAGAGGGAGGCATCTATCACGTGAATTCGCCTCCCTCTGAGAGAGAGGGGTGCGAGAGGCGTGCATAATTAGCATAATGGGGCAGATTTATCAAGCAGTCAAAGTCAGAATATTTCCAATTGCCCATGGCAACCAATCACAGCTCCCCTTTAAAATATTCATGAACACTGGTGAAATGAAAGCTGAGCTGTGATTGGTTGCCATGGGCAACTGGAAATATTCTGACTTTCAGACTGCTTGATAAATCTGCCCCATTAATATGTTCACCATCTAGACCAGTGATGGCTAGAGACATTTTTGATGACACGCAGCAAGCTGACAGCATCCGGTGGCAGGAAAATTCTCTGTCTGAAAACGTGCCACAATGCCTTCCACTAACGGAGGGAAGATGGCTGCTGTTCACACTGTGTTCTCATTAAAAGAGTTGTCTCACCTCCAGATGCTGACGCCATCTTGATGCTGCCCTGGTTTCACTACATGTCAACATCCTGAGATGGCGCAACTCTCATGTTGAGATCGCAGTGTGTTCGGTGACCATCTTACCCCCATTAGTGAAGGCAGTTAGACAGTGAAGCCACTAAATCTGCTGCAGACTTGTACTCAGAGATCTGGGAACACTAGAACTGTGACCCACGGTTACCTTGTCAGCGGCAGACGGCTAGACAAGGGTCCATTCTAGAGACTACAGGTTCAGAAAGTCATTTCAGACGTGTGTGCTCCTTACACATCGGCCATTATCTTATAGCAGCTGCCAAAACCTCACCCTGCTGCCAGTGTAGCCTCCACAGCTACTGGGGGAAAGAGAAGGTTTTGTTATTAGAGCTACAATAATCTCCAAATTATGGATTTTTCTAGAAGTGACAACACCTGTTCTTTTTTTTTTTTTTTTTTTTACAAATTTTGACATGCAAAGCTTAAAAGGTTGGACACACAGATGGCATCTTCATTACACCCCCTGTCTCCACTTGGACCCTTTCCAGAAGATTATGGAAATAACATTTGGAGTCATGATGGAAGATGTATCATTGTAGTTACCAGTGACCCTGTCTTTATTCAGTTAGTAGTGCCTTTAGGACCAGGCACAATTTACCTCTTACATGTTTTTTTAATGAGTCTAACTTTTTAATTTTGGGCTTGCAAGGAGATTTTTGCTTATTTTTAGGGAGAAATACAGGAGTCTTTTACAACATTGTCTGTAGTTTAAGTTTTGAACAACATAAGGCTTAAACCAGTAAAATATATTTGTTTACACCTTATGCAGCAAATGTTGATATGCCACATGTTTTTAGGTTAAAGGGGTATTCCAGGAATCAGCATAATTTATATACAAATGGGTCCTCAAAATATAAGCTTATATGCAATTAGTTGTTATTTAAAATTGTGCTCCCCTTAGCAGAAAATGCTGGTGACATAGACTGTAATGAAGAATTAAAATGCTACTGGCCCTTTAATCAGTCCATTAATTGCCTCCACGCGGTCCGTTGCAGAGCATACACAGGACAGAAGATGGCCGCTGGTCACATGTCCACATCACATGTCCTGCACCTGCCTGGGCAGGTCATGTGATCACCACTAAGTTTGGCTGCAGTGAATCCATTATGGTCAGTGTTGTGGTGATGGCAGTTACACATCATTACTATGGTAACAGAGCAAGAAAACCTGTTACATCATCACTGGGAGCAGAGCATAAGAGGGAGGAGGAGCTACTGAGAACTAAAGGATCTTGGGACTTGTAGTTTCCAGTGGCGGCCATCTTAGTGATAACTCTATAGAGGCCATAAAATTTTGTGAATCATAAAATCAAACTATTTAAGCTCCATTTTGTGACTAATGACATTAAGTTTTGTTACATTCATTTATTTACAGCATTATGGATTTTTGTATCATATTCCCGGAATACCCCTTTAAATTGTTGTTTTAGGGTAACTGGGTGTTGTAAAGGGTGGGGTGAGTGACTGGGGAATGAGCACATTTTTTGGAGTATGTTTTGTAATGTATTTTTTATTATGTTTTAAGAGACGGTCCTGGCGCTTGCTGGTCCTTCTTGGGTTTCCTGGAGCCTTTTTGGCAACAATGGAACCTCTCTCCTTGAATTCCTCGATGATGCGATAGATTGGTGACTGAGGTGCAATCTTTCTAGCTGCGATACTCTTCCCCGTTAGGCCAGTTTTGTGCAGTGCAATGATGACTGCACATGTTTCTTTAGAGATAACCATGGTTAACAGAAGAGAAACAATGATGCCAAGCACCAGCCTCCTTTTAAAGTGTCCAGTGGTGTGATTCTTACTTAATCGTGGCAGATTGATCTCCAGCTTTGTCCTCATCAGTACCCACACCTGTGTTACTGGAGCAATCACTGAAACAATGTTAGCTGCTCCTTTTAAGGCGCCTGCAATGAAGTTGAAATGTGTTTTTGGGGAAAAAGTTCATTTTCTTGGCAAATATTGACTTTGCAATGAATTGCTGTGAAGCTGATCACTCTTTATAACATTCTGGAGTATATGCAAATTGCCATTATAAAACCTAATGCAGCAGACTTTGTAAAAATTAACATTTGTATCATTCAAAAAACTTTTGGTCATAACTGTGGACTACTCCTGCAGCATCCTCTGACTAATAATAGTAATTTTAATAATTACTTTATTTATATAGTGCACACAGATTTCGCAGCTCTTCACAAAGCTTGTCAAATCGGTTCCTGTCCCCATGGGGCTCACAATCTAAACCTAACAGTATGTTTTTGGAGTGTGGGAGGAAACCGGAGTACCCAGAGGAAACCCACACAAACACGGAGAGAACATACAAACTCTTTGCAGATGTTGACGTGGGATTCGAACCCAGGACCCCAGCGCTGCAAGGCAGAAGTGCTACCCACTCAGCCGACTACCAGAATCCTGGCAATCACTCATTCACTCATGTGATCACAGGGATGCATAGAGCAAGCGAACCTTCCGTTGCCTTAATTCTCTTCAGAGTACTCAAACAAGTATTTTGTATAAGAAAAGGGAGGTGTCTTCTCACCAAGGATATCCTTCAGACCCAACATTTAGCTGCCCAATTACTCAGTATCCAAATACCTGGGATGGGCAGCTCAGGGATAAAATCAGAGTTTCCCCGTAGAGAAAAAAAGGTCAGATGAAAGACGAAGAAGCGCAACCTTGTGTAGTATGATTAACCACATGTATTTATGGATATGATGATCAGCAGACTCTCACCTGATGATGAGTTGTATAAGGCACTTCACAAGTGTAGACTCGAGCAGCCGGTCCCGGCAAACCACGCTCACAGCAAGGGACCAGGATCCCGGGGGCATGTAGACAATAGTAGTAGGAAGATCCCGAAGGGCGAAGTTACGGACCGGCGCTTCGACAATTATTAACAAGGTCCAGATTGTGAACCACAAAGTGTTTTAATTATTAAAAATGTGACACGTTTCTGCAGCGGATAGGACCCTCTTCAGCCATAAGACAATTACTTTTTTTTTTTTTTTTTTTTTTTTTCTTAATACTTTTATTTTTTCATATAATAATACAAGACATTTTTTCTTTTTTTTGCGAAACAAACTCCTTAGTACATTAAGACATTACATGTCATGATGTAGGTAACAGCCTATACATAAACTCCTTCTACAAACAGTTACCATCTTATCGCAGATAAGAAAACAGAAATGTCCAGATATCAATACGGATAATCCCCCCCCATACCCCCTTCCCCCCCACCCTCTACCGATGCTGGTGACGCTGCCCGGACACAACAGAAACACAGTGGATTACAGAGAAACCTCTATAAACTCCACTGATTCCAGATATCCCTATGTCTGTTGCCCTTCCTGTAACGTTTCTCAAACGCACATTCATAAGATTTTATACGTTTAACTAAATTGCTCCATTCATTCACGGAAGGGGGCTTCTCATCTAACCAGTGTTTCACTAGTACTAATCTAGCGAGGAAAATGGTCTTCAGGGCCAAGTCACTTTTTAATCTATCACCTAAAGAAATCGGGAGCAAGCCCAAAACCCCAAAAGTAGCAACTCGCGGGAAAGAGCATTGGAGCTGATCCTCTAATTTCCTAAATATCTCTTCCCAATAGGTGTTGATCTTCGGACAGTCCCATAGCACATGTAGAATATCGGCTTGAGAACAGTTACACCTCCTACAGTTCGAATTATCCCTTAAACCTATTTTAAACATTAAATCTGGTGAAAAATAAATTCTATATAATATATATAGTTGTGTGCATCTGTGATTTAAATTGATCGTTGATCTGACCACATTCTTATAAATATCACGCCATTGTGCCACAGTGATAAAACCGACCTGGTTTGCCCATTTCAATTGGGTTACGTGACTAAACTTCTGGTCTATAGTATACCTAAGCAAACAGTAAATATTTGATGAATTAATTCGTGATACATCTAAATCCAATAAATCCATAAATTTACCCCCTAAGTGTATCTTAAACCTATCGTGCTGAAATTCTTTCCTATATGCGTGCTCAATTTGACGATACCTAAAAAAATCCCTTTCTTCCAACATATCCCTACGACACCAATCCTGAAAGGAGGGCAATGATCCATCTTCTTCCAACTGCTCCAAGCAAATAATTCCCTTTCTTTCCCAAAACCTGACGTCTTCCATTTTAGCTAACTCTGAAAAATTAAGGTTACCCCACAACGGGGTGAATTTAAAGCCTCCCTTAATACCGAATAGGCTCCTAAGATCCCTCCAGGTATACTCCAATAACCGAGCCAGAGGGAATCTCTTAGCGTTCAGACGCTTCAGTTGGCCAGACTCTAATAGAGCCAAAATTGACTCAAATCTACACTCCACCAGCGAAGAAAGCGCAAAAAAAATATTAGTCTGTCTATTTTCCAAGATAAACTGGGTCTGAGCTGCCAAAAAATAATGATAAAAGGATGGGAGCGACAAGCCGCCCCTTTCCTTATTAAGCATTAGAGTTTCTTGTTTAATGCGGACCCTTTTTCTCCCCCAGAGTAGTTTATTTATGATCGCGCGAATCAACCCAAACCATCTCTTCCCTATCCAGCAGGGCGCATTAGATACTACGTATAAGATTTGAGGAAGCAGGACACTCTTTATAAGTATAACTCTCTCTGCGCGATTTAGTGGTAGCGTATTCCATGTATTCACCTTATTTTTGATTTTTGTTAATAAGGGAGCGAGATTCAAAGTAATATAATCATCAACCTTGGCCGTAATCTTTAAACCGAGATATTCACATGTGGAGGAGACTTTAAGGTCAAACTGTAGATAATTAGGATGAGGGTCATCCTCCAAGGGGACCAAAATCGACTTATAGGTGTTTATCTCAAATCCTGAAAACCTGCCATACTCCTGAATAACCTTTAGGGCTTTTGGGGCCGATATTTCGGAGTCTTTGAGAAATAGGAGAACATCATCAGCATATAACATTATCTTATCCTCGGGCCCAGCTAATCCTCCCCCCCCTATCTCCCTGTCTGCCCTAAGTTTTATTGCCAGAGGTTCTATAAAAAACGCAAATAACAGCGGGGACAGGGGACATCCCTGCCTAGTACCTCTGGTCAGTGTAAAGAAGGGGGAGAAGTCGCTATTAACCCTAATACAGACCCTCGGGGACTTATAGAAAAGTCTAACCCAATCCACAAACTGAGCACCCAACCCAAATCTATACAGGACCTCCCAGAGGAAGTCCCACTCCACCCTATCAAAGGCCTTAGAGGCGTCCAATGACAGGATGGAGCGAGACCCCCCCCCGACCCATCTGCAGTCCCGCAAAAAGACGTCTTATATTACTCTTACTCTGACGACCAGTCAGAAAGCCACTTTGGTCTTCATGTATAAGTAGTGGAGCAAACTCCTTCAATCTATTTGAGAGTAACTTGGCCATCAGCTTAGCATCTGCATTAATAAGTGAAATCGGTCTATAGGATTCCGCTTCCCGTGGATCTTTATTTTTTTTACGAATCAGGGCTATACTTGCTTCGTACCACGAGTCAGGCAGCCTTCCCTCCCTTTGCGCAAATTCCCAGATCTCCACCATAACGGGAAGAAGAATAGAGCCAAATCTACTGTAAATTTCTATAGGGAGCCCATCCA